>NC_137880.1:13893779-13906279 GCF_963924005.1 Protomyctophum bolini | reverse complement strand
GGGACCTCACTTCAACCATGGGATCCCAATTCTGGGCAATTTTAGGCAAATGGCAAAGAAAAACAAATAATTTCCGTCTTTTTGTTTTTAAAATCCTTGTGTCGACTCACCGCCATAGACGATGCCGAACTGTCCAGAACCCAGCACCTCGTCGGCAAAGATCTGGTACACAGAGCTGATATCCTGACGGACACACAGCACAGCAATGACAATAGTTACCAAATCATTTAAAAATAAACAATGCCTCCTGAAAATATTAATGAACCCATGAAAACCTGGAAAGCATCTGTGTCACTGTTTAGATTTAATACTTTGGCAATTCAAAACTTTTTAAAATTGTGAACATTTTGTGGAAAATACTGATCATATATATTCTTCTAAAGCGAAGCTGGGGGTCCCTGGGACAAAATATTATGAGATTTTAGAGGGTCTTTGACATGAAAAGGTTTTGAGAATCACTGTTATAGCAACATAAGTATTTTGTAGAATTGTCCTCAGGTCTTAATGGGTTAATGTTACCATTTATTACAAAACAACAAACAAAATACCAGAATATGTTTGTACAGGTCTCGATCACACATGCTACTATGAATGGGCAACTGAAAATATACATTTTACCATCTTCATCTTGCTCATGCAGGTTAATTGAATAATCAAGAAGCATGGTTTTTATAATTATATATACTATATTTATTATATCATCAAACAAATTGACAAAAAAATAAATCAAATCGACTTTTTATAATCAACTAAATCCATTGCTTTGATTAACCACATAAGCCTGTGCTATGCTTTGCTGCACAATGGACCACGTGTCACAACGCATGCACAATAGGTCTACAGCTCTTGTCGCGTTTTTATGTTACCTACCACGTTCTCCTGGATCTGTGAGTTTGACACAGATATACTGATGGACACGTCCTCTGTGGAGACAACAAAATCAATAAGATCAATCAACACTTTATTGCATATATCCTTATTCTATACAGCTCTCAGCAAACACGTCATGTTATCTGTACCGGTAAGTTAAGATCGTTGTCTGTTGCCCGTCCGTTCTGTTATTACTGTAGCATTGTTCAACCTGTTCTGTTGTACAGTTTCCCCGTGTTTTTGAGGGGCGCTAGCCCCTCCTATGTCCAGCTTTGAGGGTGTGTGTAAAAAACACAAACATTGTCCTAACACAAACATTGGGACATCTAGTTACGCTGCTGCATTGGATATACATAACCTTTATGAATGTTTTTTTAACACCAGGATGTAATGATCATTAGACTCAGAGCAATAACCCACCTATCTCCCAGAATCCTCCCCCAGTCAGGAGTTACGAGTTTGAATTTGAATAAATGTACAATTATGTGCAGGATCAGGATGCAATTTGTAGGGAGGGGGGTTAGAATTAACTTTGGAATATTTAAAATTAAATATTCCAAAATACTCTTATCATCATACGTCATCATACTCAACTCATTCTGGCCAAACATTATAGTCTTTTAATGTTTGTATTTACACAAACACTCCAAACTGGCCATTCACTATCAATGGCTTTTAATGTTTGTGTTAGGACAAAGTTTGTGTTTACATTTGGACACTAAGCTGGCCATAAAAACCTCTCTCACACGCACTTATGCCAGTGTACCAGTGATCACCCTCCCCTAGGCACCCTTGACTAAGGTTGCCTTCCCTGCTGTACAATGATGGTTGTGTATACTGTGGGGAACTTCCATGTATTGTCTTGGTGTTATGTTGTTGTGTGCCGTGTTGTTGTGTGCTGGAACAGACTGTGAAGATTAATACCCCTTAGGGGACAATAAAAACTATTAATGTTATTAATATCACTTATTCACTTTACAAGACTGCTACTAGAACAGTACTAACTGTACTTAGCAGTAAGCGAGTTTCTTCAAGAACCATGGATCTATTCTAAACTATACAGTCTGTAACATTTCCTTCTGCAATACCTTCATGTTCCACTAATCCTGGATATTATCGTCTCTGGCGGGAAGAAACCTCTTCTCTCCATATTTTACACACGAAAGCATCAAAAGTAGCAGATATACAAGGTCCAAACGTGCCGTAAAGCATATGAGGTTTCCACCCAACAGAGACAATATTTGACATCAGTCTGCTAATCCTCCTGTGAAGGAGTTCAATGTGAGAGTACACACTGTGTGGGTCTACTGTCAGGACTGTGGATCATTTCGCCACTGTCAGGACTCGGGTGGAAACCTTGTATGTCAAAAACCGTTCATTTTGTTAATTTGTAAATAGTGAAAATAGATGATCTACATTCTACAAGCTTGTAGATTGGTTCCAAATTCACAAATAGAAATTTCTTGTTAGGCTGAAACAGCGTGAATGGAGTCTAGCACTGCTATGTTTCATAAACAATATGTACAATTATCTTTAGAACATTTCTAAACCTACGTTCCTGCTGTCTACAGCCAACAGGTTGAAGAAATTACAGGTTGAGGCGTTAACCATTGCATTTATGAAATATCCAAGACCATTATTTCTTATGGAAGATGCTTCTGAACATCAATTTACAATTTAAATAATATAAATGCATTCTATTGCTAGTTTTAACTATTGTAACACGGTTTAATCGTATAAAGAATGAGTGAAATCAGTCATGAAGACTGAATGTGAAAATAACATCAAAAGTTGAAATATGGAGATACAAGGTTTCTGCCTTGACAGTGACAATTTAAAAAAGCCAATGGACACATTGACAAACGCATCATTTATAAAGAGCACGTTGAGTCCTGTCAGTGTGTGTGTATATGTGTGTGTGTGTGTGTGTGTGTGTGTGTGTGTGTGTGTGTGTGTGTGTGTGTGTGTGTGTGTGTGTGTGTGTGCGCGTGAGTGCGTGCGCATGCGTGTGGATCGTTACATTAAAATGTGGGTGTTTATTCACTGCAGTGCATAAGTGTTCATTTCAAAACAAAAAAACAAGCCGTCATCTGGTCTCCATTACATAATATTTCACGAACAAAACATAAAGGCATTCAGGGTCATCCTCGTACAGTATTTGATAGTGGGAAGAAATTGTGGTCAGTTTTGCTTAGTTTATCATTAATATTATTAGTAGGCAGTAGTCGACCCCCTGCCTACCCAAACTCAAAACTAACAAAGTCATGATAACTAAGATAACTAAGAATTCCTGTGCTCTATAGTAGAATCCTCTGCCCTCCACCCCCTGATTCTACTGAGCTTTATTACAATATGTTTTGTATTGTATTGAGATGTGTTGTATGTATTATGTATTACTGATGAATTGAGTCCAATGGACCACAATGGAACCATGGCCCTGCTGGGGCTTTTTGTGTTATACTTTTAGCATAACCTTTGACTGCACTTCCTGTACTGTTAATAATCGTGCTAATAAACTATTCAATCAATCAATCAATCAATCAATCAATCAATCAATCAATCAGTAATAATAGTAGTAGCAATAATAAATATACAGTATAACCTTTATTTAATCAGTAAATAATATTAATGATAATAGTAGTATAGTGGTGGTAGTGTTTTGTTTGCTTGATGTTCTGTGTAAAGCACTCCCCCTGCCCCCCCTCCTCTCTCTCTCTCTCTCTCTCTCTCTCTCTCATTAGCAGGCAACAGTGCAGCACTATCTCTCTCTCTCTCTGTTTCTGGCACAACAGTGCCACTTTTGCCCCTACTGGTACTCATAGTCACACACATAGTCACATAGGTTAACACGGACATTGCTGTTCCTTGGAGTGGTTGCCTGTTGGTATTGGCCATTGTCAGTCATTTCTTTGTATATTTAAGTTTTTGTCATATCTGCCCCGTGCAACTGTTGTCCACAGGGCCCAAAAACACCTCATAAGTTGACCAGCCTTTCGGTGGTCACCTCATAAGTTGACCAGCCTTTCGGTGGTCACCTCATAAGTTGTCATATCAATAGGCCCCAAGCATAATAGCAGCGTAACTCACTGTGGTCTTTGCCCTGGCCAGGGACAGTGCAGACACTGGACTGCGGGGTGACAGGCATCAGGGCCTGTCTGATGGCCTTGTCCCAGGTCTGCGCCACATCCAGGCCCAGGCCAGAGGCCGCCAGCGTGGCGGTGTGGTGGTGGTGGAGGAGGAGACCTTCCCCTCCTCCTCCTCCCGCTCGGATGTTCTCCCCCACGTAGTACACCATGCTGGCCGTGATCACCTCCAAGCAGTGGCGGTTGCTGCCCGGCGCCAGCGAGCTGAAGTCCTGAGCGGGATCCACCTGCAGTATCTCCGACAGAGGGATCTCCTGGAAGAAGAGCGGGGTTCACAAAACGTTGTTCAAGAAGCGTCTCCAAAGGATTTCAGAATGTGAGAAAAATATTAGCAGGTCTATGAGCTTGCCAATGTGTCTCTGCCGTGTTCGCTCTCAGTGACAAGAGGAATCTCCTGGAATGGGGCCGAAAGAATGTTCTAAAAAGTTTAATGTAAAGAAAAAGATTTTTCAAAACATGAGAAAATAGCTCGTGTTCAAGTTGTGAGCTTGAAGATGGGCTTGAAGATCGCCCGCGCGACACTACTACAAGTACAGTGCAATAGGACTTTTAACGGCAGCGCACTGCACTCAAGTGATATTGAAATTTAGGGATTGCCATAGTGTTTGTTCAGTAACAAAAGGGGTCTCCCCGTCTCTTCAGCTCTCTAATAAACTCTAGTAAAATATATTTTCCGGTCAGGATACCAATGTTGTCCAATAAGGAGAGAGAACTCATGCAGCATATTAGAATAAACAAGTGAAATCGGAAGGGATGAAACAATGAGCAGACAAATTTATGAATAAATTAGTTCTCTATCCTGAATGCATGAAACCAGTATCCTGACCTGTCTCTATAATAAAGGGCCGGAGAGACCCCCTGTTATTGAACAATCAACAAACTATAAATCTATAGCAATGATTTGTATCAGAATACAAAGCTTTAACTTTTTGTTTTAATAAAAAATCCCGTACACTACCTTTAAGCGGTTAACTGACAAATAAATATCGGCAAGGATACAGTAGGAGGTCATTCCAAACCGCCGCTGCTCACAAGAGAAGGTTTTTATGGACAAAATTCCATGATTCTCAGCTCCTGTCCTTAAACGCTCTCCAGGAGGGAGACGGTTCTGTTTGAGTCTGGATCACCATCGAGACGTCCACCAAAGAATACAGTGTCCTTCCCCGGATCAAAAAAATAAAATAAAAGACGGATCGCACGAGAGGGAGAGAGATCCGGGAATTCGTCCAATCGGCTGTCAGAGAAAGCACTTGGACCAATCTTATCTGTCACACTCGACCCCTCTGTTCTCCTGAAGGCCTGACTGTCGTCTGCTGACCTCGTGTGACCGGACACCTTTCAACCTTAAAACTTCTGTCCATGTTAACTTCCTGTTTCAACACCCCCCCCCCACACACACACACATACACCACCCCTTCAGAAACACACACACACACACACACCCGAAGATGAAAGGACGAGAGAGGGAGGGATATTAACCAATATGGCCTTATATATTGTGTGGTTGGTTTACAGTGGTGGAAAGTAACTCAGTACTTTTACTGAAGTACTGTACTTAAATGCACAACTTTGGGGTTACTTTACTCAAGTATTTCTGTTTTTGACACAGCATATTCTACTCCACTGTACCAGTTTACTGTTATGTGGCTTATTTCTACCCTATAATGTTTTCAGCTATTTTAGCGTGATGATTACCGGTAAGTTGAAACCGAGTAATACGCTGTCTGGATGTTATCTTGAATGGGAATAAAAACGGAAGATTTCTGTAATCAGTAGCAGCTGTGCAGCCTGTGCTGGACGGATGCGGAGATATGGGGAATGAAACGGGTGAGCTTCATTTTTATTGGCTTTTATCGGTGTGGGCCTCGACACGTCATCACGCAGCACGTTTTCGTTTTCAGGAAGTAATACAAAATATTTTTAATTGACTTTTGATAGAAAAACACACAAAAATTGCCCATTTGTGTGTGAAAAACTACACTATACCTTTAAAATTTGAATACTTTTTTCCCCACCACTGCCAATCATACTAGCACTTCTACCAGTGGGCTGGTCACATGGCCAGAGGAGAGAAGGGATGTGCGGGGCGTTGCAGACAGACAGACAGACAGACAGACAGGGGGAAGCACCTGGTTGAGGTCTGAACAGAACCTCCTGGTCCACTGATTAAAGGGAAAGGAAGGTAGCCTACTTCACCTCTGCTGCCCTCAAACACTCTGCTCTGATGTGGAACTGGAATGCTTAACCCGTCCTGTTATGGTCCCTCACTGATACGCGGATGAGACACACCCAGCGCACACACGCACGCAAGCACGCACACACAGACACACACGCAAATTCCACTATACTTGTGGGGACGCCTGGCCCTCGCAAGTATAGCAATAGCTGGCGCCTGGCGTACACACAAACACACGCGCACACAGCTAGCAGCAAGGCATTGGTGAGCTTGTAAATCGCCTATTTTCAAATAGGCGACGTATATGGGTTCAAAGTGCTCATGTGGCCTACGTATAGTCACTTCTTTTGGCCTTGTTTTCATAGACCTGTTTTGCTTATTAATTTAAAACTTCTGGAAACACTGCTTGGCAGAGCTACAGTGCAGCCTCCATGCATGCCATGCAGCAGGAACACTGCTTGGCAGAGCTACAGTGCAGCCTCCATGCATGCCATGCAGCAGGAACACTGCTTGGCAGAGCTACAGTGCAGCCTCCATGCATGCCATGCAGCAGCCAGGCACGTCTTCCCTCCTCGGGTTGCAGTGTGATGATGTGTCTGTGTTCCAAAGAGACTCAGAGCTGAGGTATCATCCTGTGGGAGGTCGAGCAGGTCACCAGCACAACCGCTGTCTGTGACCAAACATCAAAGAACTGGCTGGCTGTCAGCCTCACATCAAAAACATTAGCCCTTTATGCAATATATATACTTGGCAGCAGTGGTGGGAAAAGTACTCACATTTTTGAGGGGCATGGCTTTTGAACATTACGTCACAAGGCAGCCAAGTCTATGGGCTTTTGTATGTTTGTTTGGAGCACTTATGACGTAAATCGTTTACCAGCCAAGTCTATGGAGTTTAATGTTTGTTTAGGGCATTAATTGACCACGTAAGAAAAAAGTTTCACAAGAAACAGTTAATTGAAACAGCACTGGAGAATTAATAGAAGAAAGGAAAAAAAGACAGATTCTTGGCTGCCACCTTGTCATGTAGCAGCCAAGTCTATGGACCCCCTTGACCTACAAAAGCAAAAAAGTCACCCCTCACTTCACACAAGTGTGATTTTGTAATTAAAAGTATCAATACTGGAATGTAGAAATACTCTTACAGTAAAAGTCCAGAATTAAAAATGTAAATGTATAAAAGTGATATCAAAATGTTCTTCTTAACATACAAAAAGTTAAAAGTACTCAGAATGCAGAATGTCCCATTTCAAGTTTTCAAATGTACAGTATACAAATCTTTTGAAAATAGCAGATCTACAAGCTCACAATGTGTCGCAAAAATGCATTTCAACAAAGCATCGCAAGTGGTCATAGGTTTTGTAATAATAATAAAATTTGAGTAACAAGTAACTAACGTTTTCAAATGTAGTGGAGAAAAAGTACAATATGTAGTATTGGAAGTAGAAGTAAAAGTAAATACTCAAGGTTCAGGTTCAGGTTCAGGTTCAGGTCCTCAAAATGATATTATACAAACTACAGGAATATGAGGGGATTCTGACTCTGACTGTCTCTACTATCTCATGTCTGCTAAAGGGGTGCGAGCAACTCATTATTGCCAGTAAGACGCCCTGAGGGCGAGAAGGGCGAGGTCGTGTGCAGATCACCATATGGAATGAATTCTGTACTGGCCATATGTTGATGTCAGATCAACATTATGGAATGTCAGAACAGGTCAATTCCATATATGGATATCAAAAACCTTTCAGTTGGGGGTCCATGGCCAAATACATCGATTTGGGGGTCCTTGACTGAACCACTAATGTACACTAATGTAATGTGTGTGTGTGTGTGTGTGTGTGTGTGTGTGTGTGTGTGTGTGTGTGTGTGTGTGTGTGCATGCGCGCTCGCGCGTGCGTGCGTGCGTGCGTGTGTGTGTACCTTGTAAAACTTGGCTCCACTTTCGTTCTGAAACAGAGTCAGACACTTGCTGTCCAGGCGCCAGTAATGCCTCTTCCTCTGAAACAGGAGAACAGCAGAAAGACATCAGACTACTGCGTATTGTGCCGTCGATGTCGTTCCTACTTCCTAAACCTTCTCCAAGACGATTACTTTTCAGAAAATGGGAATAAAAAACATGTAGTTCCGAATCCGATTCCCATGTAGTTCATATTTAATCACAAGCTATTGTTCTCCTTGGTTCAATATATTTTTTAAACCCACAGACACTTTTACTTCTTCAAAAATTACAAAAAATCGCCAATCTACAAGCTCACAGCGTGTCATATCACGGTGGTTGGTTGGCTGTTTTTGCTACTTTTGTATGACACTAATATAATGAATTCCAAAAAAACATGGAGTTACAAGGTTTCTGCCCGACATCAACAGACATCGTCAGGAAGGATCACTAAATGTATAGAACAGTGTACAGTCTTGTTTTGACACCGTGATGAATATATATATCTGGGGAGAGTGCATGTGTACGTGTGTGTGTTGTGTGTGTGTGTGTGTGTGTGTGTGTGTGTGTGTGTGTGTGTGTGTGTGTGTGTGTGTGTGTATACATGTACGTATGTCAGATATGTATATATCTGAGAATATGTAAGTGTATGTTATGCTGCGTTCACACGGGCAGAAGCAAAGCTACACAGTAGCTGTCGTAGCTTTTGCAGCAGCTGCAAGTGTCGGATTTGCTTCGTAGCTTCACGTCGCTGGCTTCCATTGACAGTGAACGGTAGACTGCATCGCTGCGTCTGCCCGTGTGAACGCAACATTAGAATACATTTGGTTCCATTTGTACACTCTCAGAGTTAAATTAACGTTGATTTTACAATACCAATTGGGGTCTCAGAGATAGAAATGCCATTAAATGGGGGTCCGCAGGGATAGAGGGTGTACTGTACTGTACTGTCTATGTTTAGGTGTACAGTATATTACCAGGTTGTCCTTGCTGGTGTAGTGAACCATCCAGCCCTCTTTGACCACCGTGGAACTTTTCCTCTTGGTGTGCTTGATAGACTGAACCACTCTCATCAGAGGAATGTTGCTGCTGGTGCACGGACTGCAAGGCAAATACGCACGAGCGCACGCACACGCGCACACGCACACACGCACACACACACACACACACACACACACACACACACACACACACACACACACACACACACACACACACACACACACACACACAGAGATAACTTAGCTCTCCGGAAAGCAATACATACAAGGTTTCCAGCCTCTCTCGGCGATAAGGACACTGGTCCGATCCCCTGCCTGTCACCCGATAGCCTTTCTTTTCTACAGGACAGAGAGCTGTCCACTCTCCTTACTGTCTGTCTGGATACTAGTAGAGGCACGCAGACAGACAGACAGCCCTACTGTATATTTACATTTAGGCCATTTGAAAATAGACGCTCCACAAGTCACAAGTCAGCTTGTCGATCTTTTATTTTCAATAGGTTTTTATACATTTTACACATTTGAAAAACAAGGGGTGCATACTTAGTTTAGACTAGTCATTGGTTAGACATGGATTAAGGTTAGGTTTAGGTGTGCTGCCCCGTGGGAGGTTAGGTTTAGGGTGAGGGTTTGAGATAGGTTGTAGATGTAGGACTAATGACCAAAAACTGCCTAAACTAAGTACTGCACCCGAAAAGCAATACTTTTGCATACAACATACTACTGCTAGACAGACATACAGCTAGGCACAGAGACAGACAGATGGACAGACATACAGCTAGGCACAGAGACAGACAGATGGACAGACATACAGCTAGGCACAGAGACAGACAGATGGACAGACATACAGCTAGGCACAGAGACAGACAGATGAACAGACAAACAGCTAGGCACAGAGACAGACATACAGCTATAGGCACAGAGACAGACAGATGGACAGACATACAGCTAGGCACAGAGACAGACAGATGGACGGGTGCAGTACTTAGTTTAGACAGTATTTGGTTTAGACTAGTCATTGGTTAGACCAGTCATTAGTTCTACAACTACAACCTATCTCAAACCATCACCCTAAACCTAACCTCCCACGGGGCAGCACACCTAAACCTAACCTTAACCCATGTCTAACCAATGACTAGTCTAAACTAAGTATGCACCCCAGCTAGGCACAGAGAGAAAGATGGACAGACATACAGCTAGGCACAGAGAGACAGATGGACAGACAGCTGAGGCTGCCAGGGTGTTGATTGAACCATTTAACCCTCTAGAATTAGTTACAAAAATAATAATAATAATAATAATAATAATAATTCAGTGGTTCTCACTTCTCAACCTTTAATGTATGCATATGGGCTGTCATGATTACAATTTTAAGTTGACAATTACCGGTAATTGTCACACAAATAATTGCAATTAACGATTTGTTGTGTTTTTTACATTGAACATTGGAATGTTACAATTTGTATTTCTGTTTGCCTTTTAGACTTCGTAAAATCACAAATTGCACAGGTCCACAAGCACAGATCTTTAAGCTTGTAGAATGTAGATCAACAATGGTGTATGGACATTTTGCTACATTTCAACATTGCCGATTATGCAAAAATAATTGCAAATATCTCCAATAATTGCGATTAGGCGATGATGTAACAATAGTGTATGTGTGGAGGTGGTGGTGCAGTAGTTGTACCTGATAGCCTTCAGTGTCTCATCGTCTCTGTCTCCGTCCAAACAGGGACCTTCCATGTAGAAGCGCTGGTGGTCCTCCGGGGTGGACGCTGTGTCCTCCTGGTCCTCCATGCTCTGTCTGTCCCCCTCGCTGCTCACGTCACCACTGTCCACCTCCATGGTCACCTCCGAGTCTGGGCCGGGACTGGCAGGCTCTGGGGACACACAGACAGACAGACAATCACATGCAACCTGGCATTAATTCTTTGGGCATGTCGTTATAGGCCAAGATTTGCAAAACATTTTCAAAGGCTTGGGGTTATGACTAAGTCACAGCAGAATCTAACTCACCTCCATTAAAGACCACCTCTCCAAGGCAGTCTCTGGGGATTTTGGCAGCACATCTCTTGTGACAGTTGAATTTACAATCTACAGCAGGAAAAGAAACACAAGACTTTAGGTTTTAGGTATTACACAGTATGTCTTAATTCAAACCAGGATCAAAGCATCGGTAGATGTTTGTTTGTCCTGCAGGGGCAGTCTTTGCAGGTTGTTCTGGAAAAGCTCAACTGCCAAAAGCTATACATGGTAATTAGTATGCTGGTCATCTGCCTAGGTCCCTAGGATATGTGTTATTGTCGATCTGCGGATCTACAAGCCTTGATCTACAATTGGGGTGCATACTTAGTTTATTATATTAATATTATATTTGAATATGTATATTTTTTTAGGGACATTTCAATACCGTACAAAATGTACTTCATAATTTGTACGTTTAAATTACTTTTCCACCAACTGACTGCGAGTCTACGTCTCACCTTTACACTGCATGCCCTGCCTGAAGAGGCCTTTGAGCAGCCGCTTGCAGTACTGGCAGATGGTGGGCCGGGTGTAGGTGTGGATGGAGAAGGTGTGGGGGACTTTGACCCTGCCCAGCACCATCTTCTCCATCCAGATGGGCCGGCCGCTCAGCAGGGAGTTACGCTTCCCCGCTGCGCCCAGGAGAGGGCGCTGTGGGCCGGTTGGAGAGGAGAGGAGAGCAGAGGAGAGGGTAGGGGGCGGAGGAGAGCAGAGGAGAGCAGAGGAGAGGGTAGGGGGCGGAGGAGAGCAGAGGAGAGGAGAGGAGAGGGTAGGGGGGCGGAGGAGAGGAGGGGAGAGGGTAGGGGGGGCGGAGGAGAGGAGAGGAGAGGAGAGGAGAGGAGAGGAGAGGAGAGGAGAGGAGAGGAGAGGAGAGGAGAGGAGAGGAGAGGAGAGGAGAGGAGAGGAGAGGAGAGGAGAGGAGAGGAGAGGAGAATATTATTACACATACCACTGTTTCTTAATGTTGGGTCCTGGGGACCCTGAAAAAACGGTGGTTAGTAAAAACAGAGAGATGTGTTGGGGTGAGCGGTGAGTCGCTTATCACCGCGGCGTGACGTCATGTTGTAGTTTTCGGTGGTCACCTTATCTTATCCCCTAAAACTGGAGTATGAATAGGCCTTTACATGTCTGTAACTCTGAGCCTGTATGGGTCCATTTGTCCCATAATGTTCTATTTGGACGCCGGGCGGTTCCTGATGTTGAAATGCAGGGACTTGGGACACAAATGTGTGTTTGTTTATGACCATTGAACTCTAAAACTGCAGCCTGCGTGTATAAGGCTGCTATTAATCATAACCGTTATTTGGAAAATTCCATTAGTTAGCCTCCAGCTCACCTCAAGTGCCTTTC
>NC_137880.1:13876279-13888779 GCF_963924005.1 Protomyctophum bolini | reverse complement strand
TGGTGGGTGACATTGTTTGTACTATAAATAGCCGATCTACAAGCTCACAACGTGTCGCTACGACGCGTTGTGAGCTTCTAGGCTAGATTGTGAGCTTGTAGGCTAGATTGTGAGCTTGTAGGCTATACTGTATATTGCGGGTGGTGCGGATTAATACATTGGATTAATTAATAATTGTGGTCGGAGAACGGGCACACGGATTCGGGTGACAAAAAAGCTCATCCGCTGATCTCTAATATATATATACTGTATTTATATATAGAGACAATACACCATAAATAAATACTGAAACCAGATATAATCATTAGGGTGGATGCATGTACTATGTGTACTATATGTAAACTCTTAATTTCCATTTTCCAGCAATTTAGTTAATGTATAAGGTTAGGAAGCGAAGACCGTACGGTGGACTCCATGTTGCTCCCTGGAAGGAAAGAAACATGCGCAATTGAGACCAAGGAAGCTGAACGCGGAAGTGTTGGCTGCATATAGCCCATTGCGCATGTTTCTTTCCTTCCAGGGAGCAACATGGAGTCCACCGTAGGGTCTTCGCTTCCTAACCTTATTTAATGAACCTTGTGAGTAACCAGGAAGTGTAGCCATCCATAGCTGTTGTTATGGTCTCCCATGGATCCAATGTTATCAAGTAGAGGGCTGCAACGGGACCCAACGTAAATGAGATTCCCGCATCCCCCCGCAATTACCCAAGCATAAATCACCCATAACGCAGGGTTCATTTTGACAGAAAAGTCTGATTTAGTTTTGAAAACACACCATTTAGTTGTAGTCCTAATTACTCATCTGATTGTTTAGTCTTAGTTGACTATTAAAAACCATAGTCTTTATTCTTAGTCTAAGTCTTAGTGTTAATTTTAAAAGCAAGTTCTGATTTAGCCTTAGTCTTTTGAACACACCATTTAGCTTTAGGGGTCCCGATACATTGCCAAAGCATTTCCGGGGGGTCCCCGGCCAAAAACGTTGAGAACCCCTGCCATATATATATAGTTACTTCACCACTGATAACCAAATGTGGTTCCAAGTGTACATTATCAGAGGTTATAGGGGTCCTTAAAAAAGCTAATACAAGCTGCACTCAAGATTGTGAAATGTTCAAGAGCCTCATGCAGGTACAAGCAGCGGAATATTGGTGTGACGTAGTTTCGCAATAAAAACAAGATAATACAAGATGGTATTAACTGTTGCACCCATAAATGCTTTCAAAGCTATTGTTCAAATGCAATGTAGTAATTAAAGACACACACACACACACACACACACACACACACACACACACACACACACACACACACACACACACACATACACACACACACGGTGTGTGACGGGTGTTTATCAGGGGAAACGTGTAAACAAAGGAGCTATTGTGTGGGCGGCAGCGTGGCTGTTAGGATGACCTGCCCTCAACACACTGGTGTTCTATGACATGTACTCACTGACCCCTCCGACCCCCCGACCCCTCCTCACACTCCCTGACCCCCTCTACCACACTTTGGCTACTGAAGTGCTGGACAAAGCTCTCCACCCCACGACTGGGGCGGCAGTGGCTCAGGGGTAGAGTTGCCAGTTCGATCCCCTGATTTTGTGTCGAAGTGTCCTTGATTCCTTGAGCAAGACTCTGAACCCCTGACTCCGTTTGACCATAATGGAACAGAGCCTTCATTAGTATAATTGGTAACACCTATGAAGGAAGGACTGACTCGACACCGTACGAGTGAACTCCCTCCGGGCGTCTATCACACGTGTGCCACATTTTAAATCGTAGTCAACTGTAGATATAGTCGACTAAATTCCTATGATACTTAGTCGACTAAAACTAGACTAAAACTGAAACGTTTCAGGCGACTGAAATATGACTAAAGCTAAATTATATTTTATGACTAAAGGTGGTCGCGTTTTGTGGATCCGAAAGTAGTAGGCTATTACTAGCCGTCAGCTGGTCGGTCACCGATAAGCTGCGGAAAACAGATCAAATCGATCCCGGACAGAAAAAAACGTTATACGGGCGAAATATTCAGCGGCAGTGTACAAACGTCATTGCCATAAAGTGAGGTAGACTTCTTTTCGTCCTCCGAAATTCAGACCAGTGTGCAAACACCTTAAAACTAAAATAAAATGTTGCCGTCAAAGTTAAAGACCGAACCGACAGACACACAACGACGACGTACCGGACAGTACGACCTCCACCAGGTCTCCCTCATGGATGTCGTCGGCGGAGGTGAGCCTCAGCAGGATGTTGTCAGAGTTCAGGTCGTGGCGGAACAGCAGGATCTTGTCGTACATGCCGAAGAAGCCGCACTCCGGGAACTGCAAGAGCAAAGGAGGAACAAGAGGTTGATGCTTATGGAACAGTAGGACTGCATTGTTGTTACCTAATTGAGTGATTCTCAACTGTTGTTTGTCCAAGGACCTCCATGAATAGAAGAACAAACAATTCATATTTGGGCTATTTAAAAAAAAGAATGCAGATCTACAAAAACAATAATCAAAAACCCATGAATAAAAACTTTAAACATATAGTGAAAAAGCAGAAGCTCACAATGCCTCGTAAGTCATTAAAGGGATATCTGACTTTCAATCATGTTTGTAATAACTCATCCTCATTAACCATGAGATTCATTAAAAACACCCGTCCTCGGTGGTTCTAGTGACTGATATTGTCCTTCTAATGAGGGGGCCATGATACTGTCCCTTCATCTGGGGAGCTCCCCTCCCAAAACAATCACCCTGTGGGACCCACAGGTTGAGAACCCCTGCTACAGAGGAAGCCATGCGGTGCAGGTTGAGAGGTCTGCATGGCGGGCTCATCGGGGGCAACGTGACACGAGGAGGAAATCACACCATTCAGGCTCACAGCGGAAGGCACACAATTAGCTCATTAGGAGACCGGCAGTAAATCTGTCTTTCTCACGCACGCACACACGCACGCACACAAACACAAGCTCTTCTACACCTGAACACACAAAAAGACACATGCACACATGCATACAATCAGACACAAACGGAAGGGTGTCCGCTAGTCATTGTTTTAGGCCGGTCTAACGTTGCAAATAAGATTCTAATTGAACAGCTAAATGTTCAATGAAGTGTGGATAATGGATATATTTCATCTTGGCGTTCGACTCTGCTACATATTTCTCCCTGCTCGGCACAATTAAACAACCATCATTAAACATTAAGAGCAGGGAGATAGATACACAATAACAACCCTCCATGGGGAAGGAACTAATAGCAGAGTAACCTGGTGGTGCTGGGGAGACGGTGGGAGCAAACAGTGCATAACAACAACCAGGAACGCATTTATGCAGAATGAACATAGGAAGAACACAGACTTAGGTGAGCTCAAATACCTTGCCCAATTGGTCAGCTGTTTGCCATATCAGTGTATGACATACTGTATGGGTTTTGTATATATACCCTGGGTGTATTCAGTGTTATACAAAACCCATACAGTATATATGTATATATCACATAGTAATGCAGCGTATTAACGCCTCGAGTATACCTGACTGAACTTACTCCGCAAGCTAAATGTGGACATTTTCAACCTCTCCCAGACTTTCTGGTCTTGACAACCAATATATCCAAACAGAAAAGTCCTATCTGATTAAATGACATTAACGGGAACCCCTTTTGGTGTTAGCATTACGCTATGCTTTAGCTATTGAAAAATAGCAGATCTACAAGCTCATAACGCGCCACCGAGTGGCCCGCTACGAGCTTGTACGTCTGCTATTTTGGAAAAATCGAAGAACGACTGACATAGAAACATGGCTTTTTCAGAACACTGTCAGGATGTAGACATTTTTTGAATCTGATCTCAGGTCAGAAAGGGTTAAACTCACTTTGCCACTCACTTTATGCATGCGCATATCCTCTATACTACCTGCATATATATATATATACTATATATATATATATTATATATATATATATATATATACTATATATATATATATACTACGCACCGTACACCGTAGTCCCAGCGACGCCTGACACAACGCTCAGAGACCTAGAGCTACACCCAAGCATGTGCGACTGACTGGACACTAGACTTCCTGTCAAACTGACGCCAGGTTCACATCATCACATCTGACCCCCTGACCCTCGACACTGGAGCGCCCCAGGGATGCGCGACGAGCCCTCTCCTCTACTCTCTGTACGCGCATGACTAACCACCAGTGTTGATTTGGTCGACTATAAAACTATGACGAAAGATGTCCGTCGACTACCTTTTTTCACTGATGAAAACAAAATAAAAACTAAGCTATCGTGACTAAAACTAAGACTTAATGTAAATGTATAAAAAACTAGGCCAAAATGTTAAGCGAGGGACTAGTGGGAGAAGAGGTCCAGTAGAACTGAAAGGCAAATAGCAGATCGACAAGCTCAAAACCCGATCAGTCTGCCTTCTCAACCTCATAACAAATCTCAAAACATACTGAATGGATGAATGGATATGCTGTGTGTAAATATATAGAAGATACCTTGTTTGTTTAGTGTTCCCCCTGGCTGTGCAAGGAGCTCGCACAGAAACAAAGACATCACCCACTGTTTTACATGTGACAATAAAGAATAAGATGATTCAGAATCTAACAACAAGAAACACGTTTTAAGGCTTACCATCTTTTTCAGCATCAATGGTGATGCCAAGGAAGGTTCAGGTGACCGTGACATGTCCACAACTTTTTTTTGTTTTTGCGGAGGGACACTTTGGACATGGATATCGTCACGTTCTGACATTTTGCATATCGCTGTTGTCGGGCAGAAACCTCTTATCTCCGTATTCTAACTTTTTTGTGTGTTTTTTGTAACGTCCTACTTGATCATATACCACAGTGTCACACAAAAGCAGTAGCAGATCTGCAAGCGCGAAATGTGACGCCAAGTGACACGTTGTGAGCTTGCGGATCTGCTACCTTTGTCGTTTTTTTATTTGAATCCCGAAGAGTAAAACTTTTGGTAATGAGGTTTCCACCCAACAGAGACAATATTATAAGGGCCAAGATGCCATGGCACAGGCCTGGTATCTATTGTTTTGGGTACAGCTTGTAAGTTGTTCCTATAATGACAGTACAAAACAGTTTATTTCTGTACGCCGAGTGTGCTGTAACTAGGTATGTTCTGAGGCCCCTGTTCTTCTACTGAGACATTTAGATCATGTGTCTGTTCTTCTACTGAGACATTTAGATCATGTGTCTGTTCTTCTACTGAGACATTTAGATCATGTTCTGAGGCCCCTGTTCTTCTACTGAGACATTTAGATCATGCGTCTGTTCTTCTACTGAGACATTTAGATCATGTGTCTGTTCTTCTACTGAGACATTTAGATCATGCGTCTGTTCTTCTACTGAGACATTTAGATCATGTGTCTGTTCTTCTACTGAGACATTTAGATCATGTGTCTGTTCTTCTACTGAGACATTTAGATCATGTGTCTGTTCTTCTACTGAGACATTTAGATCATGTGTCTGTTCTTCTACTGAGACATTTAGATCATGTGTCTGTTCTTCTACTGAGACATTTAGATCATGTGTCTGTTCTTCTACTGAGACATTTAGATCATGTGTCTGTTCTTCTACTGAGACATTTAGATCATGTGTCTGTTCTTCTACTGAGACATTTAGATCATGTGTCTGTTCTTCTACTGAGACATTTAGATCATGTGTCTGTTCTTCTACTGAGACATTTAGATCATGTGTCTGTTCTTCTACTGAGACATTTAGATCATGTGTCTGTTCTTCTACTGAGACATTTAGATCATGTGTCTGCTTTGACACGACCTTTGACACGATCCTGTTTCTGGTTTTGATCTGACCTCGTTAAGAGCAAGGCAACATTACATTTCTACTCTGAGCATGCAGACCCGTAGCAGAACAATAGTAAACATGTCAGCTCCCGGGCAGGAGACCCGGGTTCCATATCTGGGGTAGAGCATGCAGGGAAGTTACAGAGTGCAGCTTTAAAGTACAACTAGGGGTGGGACTCAGAACCAGAGGTAACCAGAGGAACCGTTTCTGGAACCGGTTTTATCACGCTGTCAGAGCTACAGTAGTCTATACAGTATGCAGTTACTGTATCGGCATAGGCTGACCATGAGACAATGGGCCCCTGCAGGCCACCGACATGCTAGCTCAGGGGCCCCTGGGCCAGGGCCCAACAGGCCTGATGGGTAATCCTCCCCTGTGCGCCAGTGATTCTCAAACGTTTTAATTTCAAGGAACTCAGAGAGTACTGTATGCAAATGACACACTCAAGAGTTACAGACCTGTAAGGGTCCATTAATTGGAACCCCCTCAAGTAAGCCAGAGGGTCCCTTAACCTCACTTTAAGAACCACTGCCAAAGGCCAAAATCATATAGATTTTTTTAATTTTTGGAGGTGCGCTAGCCCCCTACACAGGTTTAATGTTTGTATTGTCTACACAAACATTAAATGCCATTAACAATGAACAGAGTTTAATTCGTTTAATTAGTTTGTTTTGACAGTCACTGAGCAAATCGGCATACTGTATGCATGTCAGACTATACCCAATTCCGTCCGCGATGATGTAAGATGATAAGGTTTGGTAAAGTGCCCACTTCACACGTGTGTTATTTTTTATAGCAATCTAAGGGATCGGACCGAAAGGGAAAGGGACAATCCTAAAGAATCCCAACCCTAAGTACAACCACCTTGAAGTAGTGTCTCTGACTCCTCTTGCCTCATCAATTACTGATTGATCCACAGTTCCTCGACAGTGTATACAAGTTTACCCTGCGCTGGCTCTAAGAGCATGTTGTCGGCTCTGCTCCATGTCTTCTCTGTCCGGTGGAAACCTCGTATGTTCAAAGATGGTACCTTTCATAATTCAAATACAAAAATGGCAAAAGTAGCACATCTACAAGCTCAAAACGCATCGCTTTGTGCCACGATTCGGGGCTTGCGGAACTGCTACTTTATTACATGTACGGCGTACGCTGCAATATGTAATATGAAGTAGTAGGGCATTCATTTACGGGGGAAAAAAGCAGAAAAAGTTAAAATATGGAGACGTGCACATGACCCACATGCACGTGCACACATACATAAATTATGCCAGAGCCTGTGTTATTGACACCGTTGCTACTACATCCTGTATGTCCACGCTCCACTGCAGTGTACAACAACAACACACTGAACTGGTCGCGCACGCGCACGCACACGCACACGCACACGCACACACACACACACACACACACACACACACACACACACACACACACAAATGTAGGCTACTAGCCTGGAAACCAGACCAATCTGCCACAGCCCACAGGAAAAGAAAATCCACTGGGGAGATTGGTCTGGACTCTGGCACTCCTCAGTTTGAATTACAATCAGAGCCAACTATCGATTTAACCGATTAATGCCGCCACTAGAGGCGGTATCCAGCGTGACAAACCAACGAAGAAGACTGTCACTGACGTGAGGTTACTACGAGTCTGGTGACACTGTCACTGACACAAAGAAACAAGCTAAATGAACTAAACCAAATCAATAACAGACACTAACTAATCCTAACAAACATGAAAAATAATGGTTACATTATGATTGTGCCTGATCAACCAAACATGATAAATAATAGTTACATTATGATTGTGCCTGACCAAGGTTTAGACACACGCACGGATGCGCGCGCACACACACACACACACACACACACACACACACACACACACACACACACACACACACACTGTAAACTAACATTTGACCTCCATCATCTTCACATATAACCCGTTATTGTGGTCCGAACACTAGTAAACTGGTCCGCACTCACGCACGCACACGCACACGCACACACACACACACACACACACACACACACACACACACACACACACACACACACACACACACACACACACACACACACACACACACACACACACACACACACACACACACACACACACACACACACCTGTAACCTGAGTTTGAGCCTCCCATCATCATTAGCAACTACACAGGAAGTGTCTTTTTACACAAGGCTGCAGTCCCCACATCCCGACCAAACCGACACACACACACACACACACACACACACACACACACACACTCACACACACACCACCTCTTAATCTGCTCAGCCATCCATTACAGCACAGATCAGACTCTATCGTTATAATCCTGCTTCCGGGTTAAAAGGCTATCTGGAGAAGACCCCCAGCCTATCCCTCCCTCCCCCCTCCACACACACACACACTGCTGCGGGTACAAATTGGTTCACTTTGTACACTCTCTGAGTTACAGACCCATCAGGGTCCATTTTTGTCCCCAGGTGGTCCGCGGACCCGACGTTTTTACATGCATGAGTTTTTACATTAGTGCTGCACCATTCATCGTATAAGGACTGGGATCTAGATTCAGACACCTATGCAATCTAATTTGTACATTTGAGCCAGAATCGTGCAGCACTAGTTGGCTGTCCAATTCATTTTGGTTACTCTTATGTTTTTGCTATAAAAGAGAGAGACCTTAATCCATTTTGGGTGGGAACCCCTTTTGGTGTTTTAAGCATTATGTCATACTTTAGCTATTTAAAAATAGCATATCTACAAGCTCATAGCGCGCCACCGAGTGGCGCGCTACGAGCTTGTAGGTCTGCTATTTTTGAAAAATCGAAGAACGACTGACATAGAAACATAGCTTTTTCAGAAAACTGTCAGGATGTAGAAGACATTTTTTTAATCTGATCTCAGGTCAGAATGGGTTTAAGTCCATCAAGCACTTTGATGTTGCCTGTTTAAAGCCACAGTATAGTTGGCTCCAGGTGCCACATTTCCAAAGACAAAAATCGTGTGAGAATTGTGATCTCAATTCTCGTGGAGGAAAAATCGAGCACTATACTTTACATCAGTCGTCCTTCAAACTGTCTCATTGAAATTGTCTGAAAGTTATTGAAAATGTTTGGAAAATTAGGAATATATATAATATATTTGTGTTTTGCATAAATAGTCTCTTCTGTGGGGTCCCTGCAGGCACAAAAGATGTTCAGATGGGGGTCCTCGGCCAAATACATATATCAATTTGGGGGTCCTTGACATGAAAGGAAAAGGTTTGAAAAGCCCGGCTCTAAATGATCCCAACCCGTGGGACGTGTGGGATAATAAAGTTTCAGGTGACATTTGATTGGGTGGAGGAGTGAGTGCACAGTCCTCACAAGTACAGTAACAAAGGTGTGTGTATGTGTGTGTGCGTGCGTGTGTGGTAGGGAAGTGGGCTGCAGTAGAGGTCTGACTGTTCCATAACATGTGGTGCGTAGGGGGGGGGCATGAGGAAATGACATCACCCACCAGGAAGTGATGCGTTGTTTTGAAGCGCAAGCCTCTTTGGCGGGCCACGCCCCTCATGTAACCGGTGGTGACCACGGCAACCTCATGACCCACCACGGGAAGTGGATGTGTCAAGCGTGCATACGCACGCACACACACACACACACACACACATGTGCCATTAATTAACCCATTTTGACCTGAGATCAGATTCTGAAAATGTCTTCTACATCCTGACAGTTTTCTGAAAAAGCTATGTTTCTATGTCAGTCGTTCTTCGATTTTTCTAAAATAGCAGACCTAAGCTCGTATCGCGCACTCGGTGGCTTGTAGATCTGCTATTTTTCAATAGCTAAAGCATAGCATAATGCTAACACCAAAAGGGGTTCCCGCCCAAAATGGATTAAATCAATCAATCAAACCAAACCAAATCAAACCGCTAAAGAGTGACTTCTGGGATGCAAATGTGTGACCGACAACTTGTGCCTTCCTGCTCAGATAAAAAGCAGCTCACCTGCACTGAATAAATATGAACGTGTGAAGCTCTGGCCTACTTCCTGTTTCACCCTGCCTCCCGTGTGCTGCTCGGATAACATCAGTGCTGCAAGGTAACCCAGTGCATCTACTCAACTACTGCTACTCAGGGACGGGCACACATACACATGAAAGGTAACCCAGTGCATCTACTCAACTACTGCTACTCAGGGACGGGCACACATACACATGAACGGTAACCCAGTGCATCTACTCAACTACTGCTACTCAGGGACGGGCACACATACACATGAAAGGTAACCCAGTGCATCTACTCAACTACTGCTACTCAGGGACGGGCACACATACACATGAAAGGTAACCCAGTGCATCTACTCAACTACGTGCTGTGTGTGCACGTGATGACTGACATCCGCCTTGATTGTTCAAATGAAACCATACATTTACATTAGATATACACTTCGGGTGTTGGGCTGGGCTGACAGCCAATACAATCTGACCCATCATTATACCAGTCTCTCTCTCTCTCTCACACACACACACACACACACACACACACACACACACACACACACACACACACACACACACACACACACAGTAAATGGTGTATTCATATAGCGCCTTTATCCAAGGCGCTTTACAGAGATTGTGAATTACATTCACCCATTCACACACCGATGGCGGAGGAAACCATGCGAGGCACCAACCTGTACAGCGGGATCGATTAGGTGTTCAGCGTCTTGCTCAAGGACACTGCAACACTATGGGCTGTATTTTGCGTGTCTTAAGTACCAGGTCTTATTACCTAACTTGAGTAAACTAAAGACCTGGAGGCGTGATCAATGCTCTTTGGCCACTCAGAATAGCCAAATGGCATTGATCACGCCTCCAGGTCTTTAGTTTACT
This sequence comes from Protomyctophum bolini, assembly GCF_963924005.1. Lineage (NCBI taxonomy): Eukaryota > Metazoa > Chordata > Actinopteri > Myctophiformes > Myctophidae > Protomyctophum > Protomyctophum bolini. Next base: position 13,878,064 of record NC_137880.1, on the reverse strand, counting down.
CAAGTTAGGTAATAAGACCTGGTACTTAAGACACGCAAAATACAGCCCTATAACTCTGGGGGAGCATCATAGCATCTGCTATTACATAGCAGTACAAAGCATCACATATCAAAAACATTTTTCTTAAAAAAAAAACAAAAAAAAACAGATGTACAAGCTTGCAGCACGGCACGATGTGACGCGCTGTGCACTTGTAGATCTGCTATTTTGGAATAACCAACGTATTTAATGGATAAAGTGGTTTAAATTGTTGTGATGCATTGTACAAAACAGAGACTCCTGCTTTTCAATGCTGAGCCCTCTCCTCACACCCTCAACACCCACTCACACTCACATGCAACAACAACAAAGATCCACTTTGTTGTCCACCTCCTCCTTTTACCCCCTTTAACCTCCAATTTCATTTAATTGTTGCTTGCGGGTGGAAAAACCATGCATATGTACAAAAAAACCTGTTACTTTTCAGAATACAAACAAAACAAAATCAAATAGCAAAAACATAGCAGAACTATACAAGCTCAAAAAGCAGAGAGAGAGAGAGAGCGAGAGAGAGAGAGAGAGAGAGAGAGAGAGTGTGTGTATGTGTGGGGTTATAAATGTTGAGTGCATGAAAGGCACCTTCATTTTGGTAATGTATCAGATGTATAGAAGGGTCATGAAAGTAATGTTCAAGAGTTTTAACTTGCCATAAGCTATAGCATAATAATATAGTATAATATGACTTTGTCATTTATTCTTTTTCTTTGAGTGGCGCTAGCCCCTCCAAGCCTTTGAAGATTACGCAGCCAAGTCTATGGACTTTAATGTTTTTAGGGCACTAAATGACAACATAAGAGACGTCATGTGGCGGATATAAATACATACGTAATATGTATGTAAATAATTTTGTCTCGTACAAGAAACAAGCCAGGATGGATAACGGTCATGTAGCAGCCAAGTCTATGGACACCCGTAACGTACAAAAGCAAAAATAAAGGCGCCCCTCACTTCACACAAGTGTGTTTTTTTTTATTTCTTTCTAAAAAGTAGTGGTTTTGGACATACAAGGTTTCCGCCCGGCGACAGCGATGATGATGCAACTATAATCCCCCATCGGCCTTTGTTCCTGTAGAATAATCCTTGGGCAGACATAGACTACTTTCGTTAGCGCGAGCAATGAAATCCTTTTAAAAATCAATCAAATCGTTCCATCGTTACTTTGGGGTCAATTTGTTAATTTCTTTATTCCGTAGCTGTGGAATAAACGGGATGAAGACCCACCCTGCTTTGTGTCAGGGCCAAAATCACCATGGCGGAGATTATTTCTCAACCACGAGCGGTTTCCTGTTCATTATCCCTTGCATATCATATACCTACCAAACTAGAGTCAATACAGTAGGCTTATATGTACAGCCAAAAATGTCCCCCACATGTTATGTTGTCACTCACTGTGCATTCCTTTCCAGAACCTCATTTCCATGTATTTCTAGGAGAGACATGCTGGTCTCAGACCTGATCATTGTGATTCAGCGCTCCTGACATCCGCCATTTTTTTTTGGTGCATCGCCCCGGGGCTGACTTTTATCACGTGACAACCTGGTAAATTACTATACAACCACGAGAAGTCCATGTTCACATTCTGTCAGCTAAGCTGTTTTTGCTTAATAATAAGCAGTGAGCAGTAGGGTTGGGCTCCGGTTCCTTAACGAGTCCCTCTTAACGTTCCATCCCTTAACGGTTCCCTGTAACGATTCCCGATAGGGGGTTCCAAATGGATCATTACATGCCTCTAACTCGGAGAGTGTA
>NC_137880.1:13718779-13873779 GCF_963924005.1 Protomyctophum bolini | reverse complement strand
GATGAAGTCAGACGGACCAAACTCTACTCGAGTCCAAGCGAGTATGTGGTGATGGTAATATAAGGACACACAATGAATAAAGTATACCGACTTTGATGAGGCAGTATTGTGATACATTTTCTCATTTCCTGAAAAGTTAATATTTTGGACACAGCTGGTTTCTGCCCGAAAGCAGAGATACAGTATATAATGTTAATGTATACATATGTACAGTATATATACCCGTGTGAAGTGAGGGGCACTCTTATCAGCATATACATCATCATAGATCATATCATATCATTGACATGTCATTCAGGTCAGTCACAATGCTACATCATCACATTCCAGCCACTCACAGTTGGCATCCTAACTTTTCTGGCCTCACTTTTTATCCTCAATTCCATGGCTCAGCCAATCAAATCATCGCTATGGGGTTACACACGCACACACATAAAGCTGGGCATTGGAGGGGATAGCCTCAAAAAACAAGCCCAGCGTGGCTTGTGATGAGCAGACATGGCAACATTGGTCAGGGGTGAGTGGGGCCATGGGTCTGGGCAGGTCAGGACAGGGTGGGAGGACTTCCCCCCTGGCTTCCTGGACACCACCTCGTTTAGCACAGCTGCAGTGAACGCCAGAGAGTCACACAGCTGAACCCCCTCACCACCATGACATCATACTACGGTGATTCTCCACCTGTGGGTCGAGGTCGCTTTCGGGGGGCAGCTAGCTCCTCCTATGTCCAGCTTTTAGTGTGCGTGTGTATACACAAACTTTGTCCTAGCACAAACATTAAATGCCATTGATAATGAATGGGCAGTTTTAAACATTAAAAGACTAATGATTGGCCAGAATGAGATGATGTAAAGTTTGATGACGTATGATGATAAGAGCGCCCCTCACATGCCTGTGCGGCACCTTTCTTGGGCGGCATTATAACGTTTGATTTCGTTAGTTTAGTTAAGTTTGGTTTGCATTCCTTCATCCAAACAACAGCATACCGCAAGTAATATATTATTAAAAATGGCCAAACATTAGTCAAATTCTCAAATAAGAAATTCAGAGGCCAAAAATAGCTGATCAGCTATTTTCACAATATTCATGTGGGTAAATGGTGCATTTATATAGTGCCTTTATCCAAGGTGTTTTACATAGATTGTGCATTACATTCACCCATTCACACACCAAATGGCTGCGGAAACCATGCAAGGCACCAACCGGCACATCAGGAGCAATTAGGGGTTCAGTGTCTTGCTCACTTCGACACTAACTCTGGGGGAGCCCGGGTTCGAACTGGCAACCTTGCGTTTACCATCCAGCCACTCTACCCCTGAGCCACCGCAGCGTCTAACTAAACTGAATGCCTCAACTCCTACAATTCCAAGTGCTTGTTAGTTCAAATATGATTCTTTTTGGTTGGTCGCGGCCTAAAAGGTTGAGAACCTCTGTTACACCTGGCCATTATTTGCCATGATGCAGAGGGGCTGAGAAAAGATAGAGAAGGCAGCACACAGTAATGTCCTTTCACAGTATTATTTGCTTCAGCAGGACACACACCCTGGTTGTCTGTCCTGCTGAAGTACTCTCGTTAAAACCGTAAAGAGAGTACTTCTTTTATTATGTCATTAACCGGGGTCCCCCAGGGGTCTATAGTTTGTCCATTAATTTTTTTGAATCCTCAACAAATCTCTTCGCCAACCATAGCCAATCTGCAAGCTCACTGTTGCAACGTGATGCGTTGTGAACACACACACACACACACACACACACACACACACACACACACACACACACACACACACACACACACACACACACACACGAAGGAGGGGTCATTACGAAAGTTTGGCTATTAGGCTTGAATTGGTATGTAACATGGTCACATCACACAGGCATGGATGATGACTCTCATTCATACTGTAGGGGAGATCCACCATACATGTTGCAACATGGAGTCTGGTGACTGTTGCTACTACGACAACAACACTGTACTTTTGGTACAGTATCCTACTCCACCTAAACAATTATATCGTTGCTGTCGGGCAGAAACCTCTTATCTCAAAAGTAGCAGATCAACAAGTGCCGCATTTTGAGCTTGTATATATGCAACTTTTTGAGTTTTGACATTGAATCCTGAAAAGTAACAGTTTTGAACAGATGAGGTCTCCACCCAACAGAGACGATAATGCTTAACCACTTAAGCTTCACTTTCAGTGTGATGCCGACGTGATGCTAGCGTAAAATGTCAACGACCATATTAACACATTCCATCCGTATAGGACGTCTGGAAACGTCATAGGGAATCCAATCGAGGGATGCATTGGACGTGTGTACACGTCCTAGCGCGTCCTCAATGATACTAGGCGAGAGAAGAATATTCTGAATTTTTTCATTTTTTAAATTTTTCAGTCGGACTCTCGGCCACCATACTTCGCGCTCTATACGGTCATATTAGCATCCCTTTGACTTAGTTGTTAGCGTGGCAGAAAGAATGCCTCGTCTCTCCTAATCCAGGGCGCTCTCCGTGGTTTTGAACTGATGGATATACTAGCGCTTCATTTCTGCTCCTCATCCGCCTCTCGTTCAAAATATGAACACTTTTTGGAGCTTCTAGCGATATAATAAAATCGAGATCAAGGTAAGCAGGGGGGGGGGGGGGGGTTCAGAGTAAAAGCGGGCATGTCTCCTATTTTGAAGGAATCCCGGGAATGATTGTGTTAAAGCTTTTTAGAGATAATATATAGAGTGCAAGAAACCACCAAGGGTGTTCATGCGGTTAGGCTTTGAAACCACACAGCAAAAGCTTCCAAGGCTCCGGCTCTTTCATTGTTCCCGTTTTACTGTAGCGACACAAGGACAGCAAGGACTGAAAGGGAGGAAGTGAAAAGAGCTGACAGAAGCACTGCGGCCCTGGCTGCCATACAGCGGACACAACAATGTCAAATATCACGTTTTTCTCTCTGTAGTAAGTACCGTAAGTAAGTAGCCTTGGGAACCAATGGTTGCCGAGCCATGTGGCATAGAGCACAGGAGGGCTCCTGTTTATGTAGTATAGGGTGGCTTATGATGATTATCTATTATATTATTTTTGTTTGTAAGTATATTCCTCATATATTCATCGACACCACACCAGGAAGGCCACCCGACAAGCCCTTTTGATGTTGTTTTTTGCATTTCCGGCACATCATTTGTTTCCATTTTGTTTTATCATATGTTTTAGAGTACTATGCTAGTGTAGAAGTAGACTAAACTGAAACTAATGATGTACAAGTACACCCCCTGGACACGACGCTAGTATCCCACCTTGACGTCGAGTGCCAAGCAGGGAGGCATTTGGTACCACTTTCATAGTCTTTCACAGTCAAAATGTTGGGGCTGAAGGATATCAACAGGACCAGTGGTGGACAGTAACAAAGAAAGTACATTTTCTTGGGCAGCCGCTGGCCAAGTGGTCCAGGCGCATGCCACATATAGGCTTTGGCCTCACAACGTGTTGTGTGTTCGAGTCCAGTTCATAACGTCCTTTTTGCTGTATGTAAAAAATGTATTATGAATTAGCCAATGCATTTATCAGATCAGCTTTTTTCACTAGTTTACAGCAACTAGAATGACAGCAATTTCAATACAGCAATGCAAAAAGAAAATGTATTTTATAATAATATAAGCATTGACTTTTGAATAGTTACTTAAGTACGATTTTTTTCCTCCTATGCTCAGCTTTCCGGGTACAAACATTGACAAGATAAAAGTGAAGACGGAAAAGTGAAGACGTATATTGTGACTGGCCAGAATGAGATGATGTATGATGATAAGAGCTCACTCACTTTTTTTTAAAGCAAGTACTCCAGTACAGTATGTTTCACTTGTAGTGGAGTAATGTTTGACCAGGATGACTCACATACTGTGGAGTACTTATGGTGCACCACTAGCCAGGACACGTATACATGTACAGTTGGCTGCTGCAGGGGTCTTATATGACCTTTGACCCCGCAACTAAAGGGCAGAGTCAATGTAAGCATTAGATAACCATCAGTCTCCCGACCACCCTATTCAATGCAATCCTACCCCAAAGAAACTGCAACACACACACACACCCACACAAACATGCAGACACACGTGTGCACACACACACACACACACACACACACACACACACACACACACACACACACACACAATGATGCTCACAATAATGAGCATCCTGTCCCTAGATTTAAAAAAAAACTCCAAGATGTAAAAAAAAAAATCACACCTGTGTGAACTGAGTGGTGCAACTCCCCTCTCCCCTATCCCCCTGCCTCTCTCTCTCTCTCTCTCTGTAATTAGCACTAGGCAACAGTGCAACACTATCTCTCTCTTTCTCTCTCTCTCTCTCTGTTTCTGGCACAACAGCGCCACTTTTGCCCCTACTGGTACTCATAGTCACATAGCCACACACAAAGCCACACAGTCACATGGGTTAACACGGACATTGCTGTTCCTTGGAGTGGTTGCACCACTCAAAAATCTCCTTATCTAAACTCCTCACTAAAAGTTTGGAAACTTAACGTTGGTTGATTATTTCTCCCCTTTAATAATAGAGGGTATGCGCGTGACATCATCATCATAACCAGAAGTTATGCGGGAACACCTTACTGAGTGTCCAAAAACTACTTTTCTGGCCTTGACAGCCCATACATCCAAACGGAAAAGTCCTATCCGATTGCATTAAACGACGTTAAACGACTCACTTTGCCAAGTCACTTTGCCACTCGATTTGCCACTAAAGTGATTTGCCACTCACTTTATGCATGCGCATATCTCTATACCGGTATTGGTATTGTATGTTATATTATTTTTATCGTTGATTAGTCACCTTTATAACGAGGTACAGCTTGTAAGGGCCAGGCATTCGTGTAATGAGCAACACAGCAAACGTGTGTGTACTGTAGAACCCCTAGAATATTTGCCAAAATGGCAAATGAGTTGCTTAGTGGATTGGAGGATTGCTCTCTCCCACAGTAATAAGGAAAAACACATATTGGCCATTTTTACACATTATTAATCAGCTTACTGTGCAGTGTACACTATCGAATAAAGGCCCAAAGAATATCTTTACAAATATAATAATTTTACATATTAATTTGGGGGTCCTCGACATGAAAACGTCGACATGTTGACAGAACAGCAGGGTAAAATAGGGATCAGCACAACATCTTTGGTTTCTGATCTGCATCACCACGCTCTGCAAAGACGTTGCAATGTGCATGGAACTGCCTGCCTGTGACCAAGTGCACACTGCATGGTGTGTGCACAACACACGCACAGGTGCCAAAGAACTTTACATGCACAGAGAAACAGGAGGCGATGCACAAGATAACGCATGTTAAAAAACAACCACAACTAGTACGGAACATGTGCCTTCTGTCTTTGGGAAACAAACCCACAACCTGCTCTAACGTCTAGATTTCACACAAAACACCTTCTCGTCATCTCATAACAACGAGATATACAAATTAATAACGCAAACTCGCAAACATCATCAGATCTACAAACTCATCGCTACGAGCTTGTAGATCTGCTTTTTTATCGTGAAAATGGGGTGAAAATCTTTGAATATATATACATCGACAAATTCAAATATCACAACATTTGATACTAAATACTTCGATATTGATATTGTGACTATAACATAACTTGCATTTAAATTCTTCAAAAAGAATTCCCGATCTACAAGCTTAGATAGGCCCTATTGGTTATTTTTGACCTTAAATGACTAAATTCAGATTCAGATAACTTGATTAGCTCCATTGTGTGTACACACATAGGAATTTCTTTCGGCATTATCGTGTGTGCATTCACTCACACATAACCAGGAAAACACAACATACATCACGATATTGTGATATCCAAGATCTCAAACTCAGATCTCAGTCTGGAAACCTCATAATAAAATAACTAAATATTTCACAATATTATTCCATTCAGTGAATAGCATCACTGTGCTTAATTGAGCCTGAGACTGCATCCTATCACACACACACACACACACACACACACACACACACACACACACACACACACACAAAAGACACTATTGCAAAATGGTTTTTTTTACCTTCTGATCCACGATGGAACAAACGAGCTCTTTCACCGCTGAGAGGGAGAGGTCACTGGGGTCCAGGCTCACCGCCTCCCGGGTCAGCCCGATCTGCAGCAGGAAGGACACCCCGTGGAAGGAGCCCCTGGAGGACCCGGTGGGACTGGGCACCACGGCGCTGTGGCCGCCGTTGGACAGCCGGCTGTAGAGCGCCATGGTGGTGGTGGGGGGGCTGGGCGACGGCGAGGGGGTGGGCGGGGCAGGGGGCGCGGGGTTCAGCGGCACGGGGAAAGGCCGAAGCAGCGGCGTGGGCGGAGGCGAACTGTTGCAGGCCGCCATGGTTGGCTGGATCACTGTTAACGTGTTCTGTGGCTCAGAGAGCTTCTACCTGAAGAAGACCAACAACAAATGCTTAATATCTATCTCCCCTTGGCCACAAAAGGAGTGGCCCCTTTACTCGCAGGAGACTCGGGTTCGAATCCCGGGCGTTACATTTGGTGCCGTGACCCACATCGTCAGGTTTGGAGGTCAAAGGGTGGAGTTAGTGTAGCAGCAGAGTGGTTCAGAGCCTTTACCTGAAGACCTAAAAGTCTGATATCTCCCCTTGACCAAAGGGGATGTTTGGCAGTAGTGTCCCTTATCCCGCGTAACATCCAAAAAACGTCAGATTATTCCAACAGGCGACTGTCAAAGGTTCAGCACGGGACGCGCTGATGAGCCACGAATGGCGTGAATGTTTCGGGACATCCTTTTATTCACGCGTTCAACTGTTAATAAGTCACTGAACTTCTGTGCTCATGCATCTTGAATGGTGATTAGTCAATGCACCTTAATATGATCTCAATATTAAGGTGCTTTGACTATTGTCTGTTTATTGTGTATTGTACTCCGCCTAAGTCTTCCCCATATGAATGTGTTCCTTGGGACAATATGGCTGAATCAGAAATGCTGGTTGACTTGGAATCCAAAAACGGTCTATTCTGCCTCTGTCTTTGGACATCAGGGAGTAAACGGTGATGAGTAGCCCATCAGTTAGCCGTTAATATTGTCACCGACAGGATCTGTTGAGGAGAAAAAACAAACCAGAGTTGAAGACATTATCATTCAACATGCCCATGATGTGTGTGTGTGTACCTGAATTGTTATACTTATGAGGGCCAAATGTCCCCACAAGTATGGTATAATTGAGAAACAGACATTGTGAGGACAATTTTCAATGTCCACACAAGAACCATGTTGTTGTATGGTTAAAAAAAAGGGGAAAAAAGTATTCTTACAATTAGGATGGGGTTGGGGTTAGTATGGTTAGTATTAAGCATTTAGAGGTTAGGTTTAGCGGTTAGGGTGCGTTGTGCTTGATAAAAAAATTGTTGACGATTCTAAAAGCTCACAATGTGCGCTCTGTAGATCAGCTATTTTCAACGTTAAGTTTAGGGATAAAAACTAGGGTTACAAAAGGATGTTCACACAACTATAGAAAAACAAATGTGTATGTCTTCATATTGTGCCACTGTAATCGTTTCAGCTCCAAAGGATATGCAGTGACCTACTACTCTTTCTAAACCTCTGTACTTACATTGTTTCCGCGTTGCTACGACAATTATTTGATTGGGAACTTTTACCATTTTTCACAGCAACTTGTTTTAGCAACAAAAACTCTTCAGTTATACCCAATTTGTTCGGTTTAATTATGAAAGACAGCAACAACAGGCTGCCTATTCAGCGTGTGGGATATACTGTATATGAGCATTGATTGGTCCATGGCCCCCAGCGTGTTCTAACTTCTAACCCAATGCACTGACGATAACCTTTATTTATTATTTTATTTGGGAAAAAGCACCTTCATGAACTAAGGGTGCAACAGTTCATCAAACTCAGGGGTCGTCAATATTGAATATGCCTGTACACGGACAAATGTGTCCGTGGGAAAGACTTGGTCTTGTCCGTGGCAAACTTTAGATTTTATTTTTTACATACCATTATAATGTTCTTATTTTGATCATAAGACCCAATTACTGGAGGTCAAGATTATTTACTACAACACGACGGAGCGACCGTCCACTCCTAGGTCAGTAAATGACATGTGGCTGACTGTTTTAAGGTGAGCCATACCAATGCAACTCCTTGCAACTTAACTCTGAGAGTGTTGGCCCCGGGCCGGTCTAGAGGTCCGGGCACCTAGGCAGGTAATCCAGCGTGTCACGGGTTCGAGTCCCCGAAGAACTTTGCTGCGTGTCTTCCCCCAATATCTCTTTCCGTTCCCCGTCAACCTACTGTATATCTACAGTAACAATAAAGGCAAAAAGCCCCCCCCCCTTTTTTTGAGAGAGTGTACAAATGGAACCAAATGGACCTGTAAGGAGATATTTGGTTCCATATTGTACAATCTCAGAGTAACAGACCTGTTATTGTCTGCTCATTTGTACACAAAAAAAATATTTTGAAAGAAATGTCCACCACAAGCCAGCATAGCATGACCCCTGGCCCTGATGAAACTAATTGGTTTAATCGATATATATAATAATAATAATTTGAATTGATAATTGAATACAATTATTGGTTCATAATTTATCCCTATTTTGGGCATGTCAATAATAATCAATATAGGTGAAAAGTTTCAAAAAGTAATTTACAAAATTTGACAAAAATAGTGAAGGTAGTATATCTACAAGCTCACATATAAAAGAACACTTAAGAGTTTCATCGATATATTCAAAAAAGGTTTTTCAATTATTTGATTAATCGAAAAAGTAATTGACAGATTAATTGGTCTGAATATTATCGATATTATATAATATATATATTATCGATCGGCCCTAGGGAGGTCCTCAGCGCACGTCCCACTGGGAGGAGACCCCGGGGCAGACCAAGGCGCAGTTGGAGGAAACACATCGACTCACTGGCCTTGGAACGTCTCGGAATCCCCCAGGAGGAAGTCACTAGTAATGTTGCTCTGGAGAGGGAAGTCTGGACTCTGGAGCACTCTGGTGGAGCTGTTGCCCCCACAACCCGACTACGAATAAGCGGTTGAAGATGGATGGATGGATATTATCGATAGTTGAACATCAATAGGCCTATAAAATTATAAAATATTTAAACAATTAGCAAAGATGCAAATTTACGTCCATGTACAAGCATGTTCTCAACGTGGGGTCCGGGGACCCCCAGGGGTTCTTGGGGGGGATCCAGAGGTCCCACACCAGTGTGTAACTAAAGTAGGCTATAAATCAGGCTTTAATTGTCTGACAATAATAATAACAATGTCAATAACACTAATTATGAAATATGCGTAATCAAAAATGTAACACGTTTTTGCGCACTTTCAGGCATTCACATCTGGAGCCAATCCCCGCCAGGCAGTCAGTGTGAACATCTGGAGTTTCGCTTTATTGGGGAAAGATGAGAGATAACCTGTGATGATGAAGCTTCTTTTTTTTGGTGAACAAACCTCAAGTTTTAAAAATGCTTTGCTGTAGGCCTACAGATTATTCACAGAGAGTGAGACAATTCAAAGTTAACATAACATTACCTCTTCTCCTTCCACAATCCACACACACAGGGGCGTTTTTCCCCCTCCTCCCGTGTACTGATGAAAAAGGAAGGAAAATGTGTGTAAATTCCGATCCGACCGACAACTTCGGTTTCCGTGCTGAGTTTTCGCATTGATTCAAGTTTTAGTAAAAAAAAAAGAATCCCCTGGTTTAGAGAATGAAGACGAGTCAGTCGGGACTCGGGTCAGTTGTAGTAAACAAGTTTTCTTTCAGAAACTTTCCTCTCCTCACCTACTACTTTCCCATGAAGGGTCCAGTTCATGCGTATCCTATTATCGCTGGATTCGCTGCTGCCGCTGCTCAGCGCTGCTCTCTCTCTCTCTCTCTCTCTCTCTCCCCCCTCTCTCTCTCTCTCTCTCTATCTCTCTCTCTCTCTCTCTCTCTCTCTCTCTCTCTCTCTCTCTCTCTCTCTCTCTCAACAAGTCGGCCGTTATACACAAGACGGTGGACCATCGTATTTGGTGACTCTAGAGGTCGCTATTTGGCCATCTCGGCAGATTTCACCACGAGTTTCACTCAAACTAGAATACTTATTTTGTATAAATTTCATTACTCAACATAATTCTATATGCTACACATTTTTTGTCGCATTTCTAAACCAATAATTTGATGACCGTAATCAAATTATTGGCAATTTAGGAACAGGGCCCCCATTTTGGATGTAGAATAAGCAAATTATCAGATATACGGAACCTCTAAATTAAGCATGAATATAAAATTATAAATAATAAACATGTTCTGTTCAACATTATTTTGCCCAAATTGTATTGACCACTCCCTAAGTTCTTGAGCTACGTGAATTTGTCAAAAGAAATGTAAACAGCTACACCTGGAAGTGTCCGAATTCGTTAGGTCACAAATGCCAGTGTAGGTAGGTAGGATACAACGACGCACAAGGGCCTTATGGGAATAGTAGTTCGGAATGTTCTGTCCCTTTTGCTGCGTTTGCTGATATCCGGCGTAGAGATCCACAGCAAGAAAAACTACAATAACCAGGCTACCAGCGTACACAACTCCATATCACGCATGCGTCTTTTTTAATTACTACAGGGCAATATTCTGACCCGTTATTTTTTATTTATTTACACTTCTAAAATCAAAACGTTATGATGACGATGACGGTAGAATCTGCGACCCCTAATGGTGAAAACGCTTGCGTGATGAAACAAGACAAGAAAGGATGGTTGTCCAAACGAACTCAGTTCACTCACCGTTGGAAACCTGCGTGGTTTCAGTTGAAAGACACTCAACTGGTATACGGTGTAAACGAAGAGGTAAGAAGAATAACACACTAGTTATGGGAGAGATCAATATAAATACAGGACAACCACCACCACCACCACAGTTTTCTAGCGATCGACGCTGTCGCAGTAAACGGACTGAGTGACATTGTAACTTTTGTTACAATGTCCCCTCCCCGACATTGTTGTTGCGTGGTTACTATGGTAACAACAAGAGAGAGCCCTGAAGCAGGTTGAAGTTAGGAGGTCAACAAAGCTGCAGCTGTTAATGTGAAGATTTGACCAGATCAAAACAAAGTAGGCCTACAGTATGTCTCATACAGTGACAATAAAGATCTTATCTTATCTTATCAGTGCTTGAGTCAAAGGATAGATAGTCAGTCTACTTAGGGTTGCCACCTTTGAGATCTTGAAATAAGGGACACTCTTTACACCTGCCGCGGCCTTGCGGCGCAGGCGTGTGTGGCAAGGCCGGCAATAAGTTGAAGCAATACGTTGAAGCAATAAGTTGAAGCAATAAGTTGAAGCAATACGTTGAAGCAATAAGTCGAAGCAATAAGTTGAAGTTTCCCTTCAACTTATTGTTATGCTATCCACAACTTTTGAAGTAGAATTTTGTCAGCAGCCAATATTAGAAAATATATGCCAGCGACCCCCATAAGAGAAGATTTTTACGCAGTGATTCTCAACCCATTTAATTTCAAGTGCCAGTTTGACATGCATTAGTATACGGACCCCCATGTAATGGCATTTCTATCTCTGGGACCCCCAATTCATATTGTAAAATCAATGTTAATTTAACTCTGATGGTCCATTTGGTTCCATTTGTACACTCTCAGAGTTACAGACCTATATGGGTCCATTTGGTTACAAACTATAATTTAGCTGGGGACCCCCTGGAACTCCCTCAAGGACCCCTGGGGGTCCCCGGATCACACTTTTGGAACCACTGGTTTAGGCTACTTTAGGTAGTATGTGCCTCCCACTAGAACAATTGTGCTGACTTTAATATTTCCTGTGTTTTGTTTCGTTCATTATTGTTAAATTCAGTGTTGACGTGTAGGGGCTATTTAGGAAAATAAGGAACAAACTGCGTTCCTTATTGGTTCAATAAGGGACACATGAGCATAATTTAATTCTAAAAGAAGGGACGATTCTGTATTTTAAGGTCTACTGCTGGTCAAATATTTACTCCATTGCAACTACAAGTGAAATCAAAATGAAGTAAAATTTGCAATTGACTTAAAGCAGCTTGGGCCACAAGCCTCCTTGATTCTGCAGGAGTGTCCTTGATTGATCTCATTGGAGACTTCGAATTTCTCCTTGTTTGGAGATAAATGTCCATAAAAGTAAGAAGTTTATAACATGTTATAAAATATATTCACTTGTAAGTAATGAAAGATTATTTATTAAATATGGCCTACTTTTAGGTTTTTAATGGATGAGGATGACATTACAAAATGTACCCAGGGCCATCACACAGGACATTACATCTCTACCCTGTTAAAATGTCTGTGGAGGGACCCCCACTCTTCTACCCTGGATTTGAACCTGGTTTCCTCATCTTGACCACTGAGCGAGTAGAGCCTGCCTGCTTGCTCAGGGGATAATAATTTAATCTTAACCATCAGGTCAAAATTCATGTCATATCCGCCTGACATGAATGTGAGACAAAGTGTTTGACTGTTCTCGTGCTGTTTGCATTTCTGTCTAATAAACTATTCAATCAAACAATGAATGAATGAATCAATCCTGTGTAGGTGAGACATGACCATTGACACAATCTAAATGTCTCAACAGAATAGCAGGGAGACACAATACAACCACCCCAATTGTATAAGTTGTTACATTACCGTATATTAACATACAATACATATCGGACAAAATTACTTATCTTATTCATAATAATAAAAAATAAATGACACAGTGAGGCTTTCCTATCCAGAGACTATATCAAACTAAGGAAGTAAGTAAGTACTGGTAACTGGTAAGTAAGTAAATAGCCTCGGGAACTAATAGTTGCCGATGTGCAGCCTACACTGTTGAGCCCTACACGGTAGTGCTGGAATTTGGCGGAAGCGTAAAAGTGACAACTTTCACTGGTCTTCTTGACCAGTAGTTTTAAAACTACTGGGAATCCCCGGACCCCACTTTGAGAACCACTGTTGTTGACTATGCACAAACACTAAATATGGACTCATTTACGGATGGGATGTTTTTACTTGCTTTGCATAATAGAAGCCCCAGAAGGCTATAGAGCTGGTGGGGGCGTCGGTGGAGACAATGGAAGGTGGCCGTGCTGCTGATGGGACGTTCGGCTGGAGCATCACCCCTAAGGACAGCACCAGGACCTTCTACCTGAGGGCCTGCAGCGAGCCTGAACAGACCAGCTGGATGGTGGCCATCTGCCAGGCCCAGATCTGTAGCAACACTGCACACGGTGGCCCTAACGCATGTGTGCTGCAGTAGCCAATGTTATTACAGGTACGACCGGAAGAGTGAACTCTGGGCACCCCCAGTTAAAAAGGAATATACAATCTGCACTCTCAGTAATAGTCTTAGGAGTCTTGCTTAATAATGATAGGATCCACAGCAGCAGTCAAACCAAACAAACAGACGCGTTTCTACGCGCAGGCCTTTGTCGGTGTAGGAACCCTCAGTTAAACCCATTAAGACCTGAGGCCGATTCTATACGAATGCCTTCTAAATCAGCAGTTCTCACACTTAAAATATATATATATCAAAAGTAGCAGACATACAAGTTCAAGTGAGTTTGTAGATCTGTTATTTTTTAACGCTAAAATCTACAATGACAGATGCTTTAATCGGTTAAATTGGTAAAATAAATAAATAAATAAAGATGTGAATGTATGCTTTTGAAAATGGTCTGAAATAACTGAGTTAATGTGTATACAGGATTGACATGCTTGAACATTTGACACTGGAGCCAGGTCTGATATTTAAACAATTCATTATGCACATAAACAATACGTAAATAGGGTAAATTTAGTAATATATGAATAGTAGTAGTTACTTATTCTAGTAATAATGATGTAACATGTTACATTTTTTTACATGTACATGATTTCAGACCACTTCCCAAAGCATACCTTTATTCTTAACTTTTTAAATATGTGAGGTACCCAGACTAATCAATTCCTGTTGCGTAAGCCAGTGGTCAAACTTTTATAATTTTGAGGATTCTCATAACTCTGACAGAGCTTACAAATGGACCCATAAAGGGTCCATTTAGTTAGATTTGTACGCTCTCTGAGAGTCAGAGTTACAGATCTGCAAGGGTCCTGGACCACACTTTGAGAGTGTGTGTGTGTGTGTGCGCACAGACATACGTGCCATCTCTACTCTGCAATAAACACATTGTATCATCGTCAAATCACAACACAAAGCCATGACCTATGATACCATAATCCATATCTGACATTCAATGCATTTTGTCAAATTTAAAAGTCAAGAAAATTAAAACTACAATCCTCACGTTTTATGTATGTTGTCTCCCTCACCTGGCGGTGAGAGGTAATCGCAACAACATCCAAAGTTCCAAACTAAGGTAAAGATGGCCAGGCCTACCGAGTACCGACTATCCAATCCTGCTCCCGTCTGCTTCAAATAACTTTACTGACATCGTCAACCTAAATCTCTCAATAGAGCATAGCAGTGGGCGTACTTTTCTGGACCCACTGAAAACTCTCCAATTCATAGAGATTTACACAATATTAAATTATTCTAAGCATAGAATGAAGCCATCTAGGATCCTGGAGAATCATGACCATAAAACCTTTGATTCTGTGAAAAACTAAAAACAAGGTTTAATTATACAGATATAATACATTTAATAAAATACCCTTTGTTTAGCGCTTTTCATTTTTCCCCAAAATCAAAGGTTTTATGGTCAAGACTCACCAGATCCTGGATGGCTTGATTCTAGACTTAAAAAATATAAGTAGGTCCAGAAAACCTTGCCGACTGCTATGCTCTATAGCGCACCTCCAACTACTGCAAATAGATGTACTACTACTAGTTATATTGCATAACATATAACTAAAACTACCATACTGTACTAGTTATATTGTATTAACATACTATACCATACTGATGTACTAGTTATATTGTATTAATATACTATACCATACAGATGTACTAGTTATATTATTTTAACATTTTGTTAAAATACCCTTTTCTTAATTCAAATGAGTACTCATTGTTATAACTTCTGAACTATTCAACATAAGGAGACTGCATTTGAAAGGTTGTCAGAATCCATTCCATTCCCTGTGACGTCAAAGTCTGGCATTTCATGGCTCAACTATGTATACCTCAAGGTTGCCTTTTTATTTTGTAGATGTATTTGTATTTCTAGATATGTATTTTTTTTTACTTTTCATACTTGAAGATATTAGGTCTACGTGTTAAGTGTATGATGTATTGTCAAAAGAGAAAGCAATAAACCTTTTCTACAGTCAGATAAATAAAGACTCCTCATTAAAAAGAAGAGGTTAGTGTGAACCCCAGGGCAAACATTTGGCCAAAAATAACCGATCTAGAAGCAATAGACTATTTTAGGCAAAGATATTTGGTGTAGAGGGAAAAAGAGAGGACCAAGTATAGAGCATTGTGAATATTTCAGTATATATATAATATTTCAGTAAATATTGACCACATGGTCAATATTTATGGTGTTGCAATACCACCACCAGTGGTGTAAAGTAACTATTCACTCAAGTACTGTACTTGTGTAAAATTGTGTGTCTAAGTATTTCCACATTGTGGTATTGCTATACTTTTACTTAAGTAAAGTAGGCCTACTAGTACTTCTTCCAACACGGGTGGCCTCCAATGTTTTTATAGCGCTGATGAAAAGTGGCAGGCAGTGAGCAACACAATGGAGAGCTTGCAGATTAAAGATTAGATCTGAGACAGAGAGGAATGTGAAACAGGAGTGCAACCACTAAAAAGCAGCTGAGAATAGATTTAGAAATTGCACTAGGAGTCTGCACCAGGGATTTGTTGGCGGGGATTAGAGGGGTTGCTGGTTTGAATCCCCTATATAATTAATGAGGAGTTCTCTCACATTGAAACCCCGGCATCCCTATTCTGGGGGAACAGTCACCAAAACATAGCAGATCTACAAGCTTGTGTGTTTGTAGATTTTTGGTAAAGAGATTTGGTGTAGATACTAGTGTTGTCAAGTCCGGTGTCAACTCTCGAGTCCCTGCCTATACATGTGCACGCGTCTCTGAGCTAATTGGGTGTGCACAAGACCTTGCTTTTTCCAGTAGAGTACTCACATTTTGTATAGAAGTATCAGTAGACTACTTAAAAGTAAAGAAAAAGTATTGTATCAAAAGTCTTAAAAGTACCAAAACTACTCATTATACAGAATGTCCAATTTCACAAATTGTATATGTATAAAAGCTGAGATCTACTGTACAAGCTCACAATGCATTGCATCAGTCTAGAGAGAGGAGGCCACAGGGAGATACACGCCCGTTATGTCTGACAACAATATTTAATGAACACAACAGACTTCCCCCTGGCTGCCATAAATGAGTTGTATAACTGCAGCTTTTAATTAGTAGCGCTGGAGCTATGCGCTGGAGCAGTGAGAACAGAGCTGCTTCACTCTTCTACATCAGTGCTTCTCAATTAAATGAAGACAGACCATTACTGCAACAAAACTACACTATACGAACAATAATAAATTATAATACATTTGAAATATCGATCTGCAAGCTCACAGCGTATCTGCCTTTCTTATACAAAACGTGCACACCATTCAAAGTATTGACGATAGGATATGAACATGGAGGCCGCGTACTGTACATTGAGTCATATATTTGGTTCCTCAAGCAATTAAGCTATGTCGCTTGTTATCAGTATGGTCACGAGTATTAGTCTCCAATGTTCATGTCCACTATTCATACAAAGTCACGAGAGATGATGGGTGGCTCTTCTGGCTAAGGCAGAAAGCATCATAAGGGACATCCACCGTCCCAGCCATGGTCTGTTCAGACCACTGCCACACCCTGACCAGGCCAACAGTCTCTCTGCACACATACATGTCTTTCATTCAGATACATTCTGACCTTATTATGCAGATTCGTCACACATCATGCACTTTGTTGTCTCCTCTCTCCTCTTTCCCATTATGCTCTTATTCTCAATCTTCTCACTGCAATGACGAGTCTGCACAATCAAGAATTTCACCCATATTACCTGTAATGTGATGTGGCAGATAAAGATTGAATAAGAAAGAATAATTATTATGAATGAGTTAGTTGTCATATCTGTCCTGTGCAACCTTTGCAGCGGTAATAGCCTATCTGTCTGTGTCGGCTCTCAGGCAACTTCGACTGCCAGTCTGTAGCAATCTCTAGTAGTCTGTTACGGTGGAGAGAGCTACCTTAACTGGGGATCCCGCTGGACCCTTTTCAACGACCCCCCTCGGGGTTCCAGGACCCCCACATGGAGAACCCTACGAGTTCTGACATCATAGGTTGAGTTGGGTGAAGCCGGCCACGGGGAGCGGCGCTGGGTCCTTCCTCTCCATCTTCAGGCCCGGTGCTGCCTGTGGTCTGTGTCTGTGCAGCCTGCTGGGAGCCAGCATGCTGAAGAAGTGGAAGCGCGCTCCCATCTTGCTGGGGTTGGTCAGCATGTCATAGCTCTGGATCAGCTGCTTCTTGGTGGACGGGTCAGTGCAGTTCCTCAGCAGAACCTGATAGATTACATTATTTATATATATATATATATATATATATATATATATATATATATATATATATATATATATATTCATATATTCTTAAAATCGTGCACAATATGACTGGGAATGTGGGAATGTAATCGACAGGTGATACAGATATATGTTTTTTTATTTAAATGTGCAGTGAAATGTATGGTTCCATATTATAATGAGCATTAGTGAGGACCTATTATATGAAGCCAGGTTGAAAATGGGTGAAGTCGTCCTTTAAGTGGTTGATCGAGCCGTTGATTTGATTTCTTTTAAATGTATAAAAAACCTGCACTTCTTCAATTGATCTAAAAAGTTAATAAATAATAATAAAAGGAAATAATCAATTAGTTGCAGCCCTATATAACACAAAGCGTCCTGCATTCCAGTGTTGAGTTTGATTTAGTTTTAGTCATTGTCTTTTAAATAAGATTAAATTTAGTTTGAGTCATATTTTAGTCATCTGAAATGTATTAGTGTTAAGTCTAGTTTTAGTCTACTGTTTATTTTGTCGACTAAAATGTATTTTGGCAGGTCTTTATGGCGCCGTAATGCCTGATTTTACACTTGGTTGAATGCTTAAAACGAGCTTGTAGATCTGCTATTTTCAGAGTGCAACACCAGAGCGCAACCAAGACTTGTCTTTTAGTTCTACTGGATCTCTTCTCCACTAGTCCCTCCGTAACATTTTAGTGTAGTTTTTATTTGTTGATGAAATTGTCAATATATTTAGTTTTAGTCATCGTAGCTTAGTTTTCATTTAGTCTTCGCCACTGAAAAAAGGTAGTCGGCGAACATTTTTCACCATAGTTTTAGTCGACGGAATCAACACACTCACCTGCAGCCGTTGGTCGATGCCCATGTTCTTCAGGAAAAGCCTCTGCGTGAGCGGCCCCAGACAGGCCACACCCCGCTCCTCGGCCACGCCCCTCAGGTAGCTGAAATCCACGTCGGCCGTGAGGTCAGCGGCGCCCGGAGACGACAGCACGTCATGCAGCTGGTGACCTTTGAACCCCTGGCGGAGAGAGGAGAATGCAGAGCAGAGACACCGTGGCAGTGATTATTTGGACAGCAATTTTTGATTTAGTCTTTTGAATCAAATGTTATTAATTTATGAACTGTTACTTTTCAGGATTCAAATACAAAATAAGCAAAAGCAGCAGATCTAAAAAAAAAAAAAAAACTCTTCGCGGCGCATTTCTAGCTTGCGGTTCTACTATTTTTGATGTTTTGTTAGGTCAGGCAGGCACTCACGCAAGAATGCGCGCACGCAGAGTGTGTAACTGCTCTAACATACTCTAAAGGTGTCCATCTTGGTTCCACTGTGGCCGTAATCAGCGATAAGAGCCGCACCCCTGTCTTCTGTAATCCGATTGGCCAATTGCTGGATGATAACCCCACCTTCTGGACACACCTCCACATGTTGTCTCTTCTCATCCGCCTGTGGGCACACACACACACACACACACACACACACACACACACACACACACACACACACACACACACACACACACACACACACACACACACACACACACACACACACACACACACACACACACACACACACACACACACACACACACACACACACACACACACACACACACACACACACACACACAATCTCTATCATTCTCGACAGTTGATCTCGACTCTCTTCTACTGTTGGTCACTGGGAGCTGACCAGTCCAGTACAAGCACAGTATAATACTGTGTGTGTGTGTGTGTGTGTGTGTGTGTGTGTGTGTGTGTGTGTGTGTGTGCGCATACTGAGCTACAATACAGACTGAGTACATTAAGCAGGATTTAAATGAGCAGTAGGGTACTTTAATTGAGTGATGATGATATAAGCCTTTGGCTTTTTGTATTGTGCTTTGTGTGTACAGTGTGTTAGAATGTGTGCGTCATGTGCTGTGTGTATGTACAGAGTGTTAGAATGTATGCATACAAGTGTTATGTGCATACTGTTGTGCATGTGAGTGTGTCAGAGAACAGTGTGTTGATGATAGATGACATAAAACTCATCTAATAAAAGGTTGAACACGGCTGTGTGAGAGAACCTACAGTACAATGTTACATCACAGTAACACTTAATTATCATCAAAATTATATACCTTATGATTGTGTAAAGTACTGTATATCGCATTGGTTCTCAACCTGTGGGCTGGGGCCCCCTGGTGAGCAGCCTTGAGAATACATGGTTTAAAAGTAGAATCTCACTTTTATGGCCCACCAACTCTACTAAAGTGCCCATGAGCAAAGCACTGAAGCTCGGGGCTTCAGTGCTTTGCTCCAGTGTGACTATATAGTTATTACTGCATGTTGTGACCTCTGTGTAACGCGTAGGAAGCTTGTTCTTCTCACCTGTATGAGGGTGCAGGCCAGGGTGGGGTTGGGGATGATGACGAACCTCAGCTGGCCAGGTTTCTCTGGGTCTATGTCCACCATCACTTCCCTCCAGCCTCGCTCTGTTCTCTGCAACACAACCAAACCCACAGTCAGCTGACACAACGTAAACCCCCAGTTTACCTGCGATGGTTTACAATTTACAATTTAGGACTGCTCTCCGACGCTGTTATCCAGAGTGGCTTAGTTCAACCCATTTTGAGCGGGAACCCCTTTTGGTGGTTACATACATTATATTATAATTTAGCTATTGAAAAATAGCAGATCTACAAGCTTGTAGGTCTGCTATTTTAGAAAAATTGTTAAAATGTGCCTCAAATCTTTCAGAAAATTGTCATGATTTAGAAAACCTTTTTTTCGACTGAATGAGTTAAAGATCAGAGTAAATGCTACCACAAAGCATAGTATGTAATAAGAAAGTACAATATATACACAAGAATAGGGATAGGAAAGGAAAACCTAAGTTATAAGTTGTATGGTTATGATAACTTGTTGTCAACAGACCTGGAACTTGTGGATCGGCAGAGCGTCAAAGAACTCATGAGCCAAATAGATGCTGAATCCTGGAAGACAAGAACCAAAACTCAAACCTGAACATATCAATACAAATCGTTGCAGTCGGGCAGAAACCCTGTATCTCCGTATTTCTTGAGTGTCACACAAAGGTGGTGAAAATATCCATTGTACAAGCTCACAATGCGTCGTAATGTGACTGTTAAAACGCTTAAAAAAACAAACAAATTTTATATTAAAAGAAATGCATGGTTTAAAGCAAAATAGAATGAAAACTTGTTAGACAAAGTCCCAATCTGTGATTTGAACGTTTCCTAAACTAAGCACAATATGCAGAATGATGATGTTTTGTTCATATTTTTACATTCCAGTTGAAGAAATCAAGGCTTTAACCTTCGCTTTTATGAAATATCTGAGGCCGTTAGGGTTTTATGGAGGGTGTTTCTGAACACGCATTCTAAACTAGCTTGACCAATTCACACACTCTTTTCTATGTCTAGTTTGAACACTTCTATTACTCTTCTAAACGTTCATAGTATTTTTTTAAAGAGTTCTGTAGAATCCAAATCGTTGTGGCGACTGAGAACTTTACTCCATCAGAATGGTTTTGGACATAAAAGGTTTCCATGCAACAGCGACGAAACGTAACAGTGAATGACCAGCTGCAGCAGTCTGCAGCATACCTCGGGGTACGTGCTCCAGGCTTCGGTACCAGGAACAGGGCAGGCCGGCAGCGGTGGTGCCATGACGGTAGCAAGGCTCATCTTCGCTCGCAGACGCCTGGTTGCACTCCCCGGTCAGGCAGGTGGCCTGGACTTGGCTCAGGACCGGGCTGACCTCCACCAGGTGGACCGACACCGATGTCTCACCCAGCACCGTGCGCAGCTGACCGAACACCTGCACACACACACCACAACCATACCATGTCAGACCACACACACACACAATAAGCATTCTATTATTACACACTGTTGATAGCCGTGCTGTCACGATTACAGATGAATAAAATAAAAAAATCAGTTTGACCTTTTAGCCATCGTAATAAAAAATACGATTAATATAATTATACACCATTAAACCGATGAATTGATTACAAAACCTTTATAGTTTAATAATTTAATTGATTATTAATGAATGTTGAAACCACACAAATCTCTGTACAGAGACAGTGAGACACAAACTCTTTGATATATTTTTCATATTGGAAGCAGCATTTTAAAGTTAATGATTACTCCATAGAGCCGAGAGCTGAACAGAAAAAGCGCTTAATTGATATTAAAATAATATAATATTATATACCGTATATACTGTAAAGTAAACAAGGCTTTATATCCAGAGTCTATTTCAAAGAGTTCTTCCATCATGGTGTGTGTGTGTGTGTGTGTGTGTGTGAGACAGGAGGCTACATACTCGGAGGACGTCACTGGCCAAGGAGCCTCGTCCTGGGCCTAACTCCACCAGCTGCAGCTGCCTGGGGCTCCCTGCTCCCATCCACTCACTCACACACCAAACACCTAGCAGCTGCCAGCCAAGGACAAAATAACAACATACACTGTAAAATGTGTTAATTATTAGTGGGCACACTGTCTGGTTATGTCGTACCCGTCTAGTTTTGTATTGCTGAATTATTTTTGTATTCAGAGAAAAGCCTGCTCGCGCACGCACGCACGCACGCACGCACGCACGCACGCACGCACGCACGCACGCACGCACGCACGCACGCACGCACGCACGCACACACACACAGTGAACAAGAACGTTCACCGATCCACTTGAGTTAGAATTTGTTTTAACTAATACTTCAGTGCTAAATGTGAATGTCCCGTAATCATGGAATCATAAAGGAGAAACAACTAACCTCTCCAAAGATCTGACTGATTTCTGGTGATGTAATGAAGTCTCCCTCTGGACCCAGCATGTCATTACGCACGTAATAACCCTGATGATCACATGAAAATAATACACTGTTTACTAAAGAGCTGAGAGACCCCCGTTACAAAAATAAATAAATGAATCAAAAACAGACATCCCCAGGCATGGTGGGGTTCCAGGGGCTCCCCAGCAAAAGTAGTTAACATAGCATCACAATCATTTTAACCACTTTATCAATTTATTATTAGGTTGTTGGCTATACAAAAATTGCGAGCTTGTACATCTACCATTTATTTTGTGCCAGGGGTCCCTGGCACAAAACAATTTAAAATGGGGGTCCGCGGGACAATAACAACTTGGGGGCCCTTGGCTTGAAAACGTTTGAGAACCATTGAACTGTTGCACCCATATGCAGAATAAAGTTAAAGTACCGTCACTGGGTTGGTGAGCACCTCTCGCATGTACTCGGCCACTGAAATGGGGCCGGTGGATTTTATTTTGCTGGTCAGATGTCTCAACATGGAGGAGGCACTGTGTCTCTGCTGCTCCTGGGAGCTGGAGTTGGAGGAACAAGGTCTGCTGGCTGCCACTCTCCATCTCACTGAAACATGTTGGAAATTGGAATATTTACACGTCATTATTTCAGATATTCTAAACTTTTGTCAATACAAGAAAGGGCCCCCATTTTGACATGTATTAGGCCGGTGGTTCTCGATGTGGTGTCCGGTGGTCCTTGAGGGGTTTCCAAGTGGTCCCCACCCAGCACAATTTGTTGATATAGCGTCACAACCAGTTGCAAACTTGCAACCATTTGCACCACTTTTTATTTATTTTTTTGTTTTTATTTGCTCTCATTGGGGTGCCATGACACAAACGTATTCATATAGGCATGGTACATCGTCCATGCCTTTTTATTTAAGTAAAGGTATCAATACTACAGTGCAATATAGAAATACTCTGAATTCAACATTCACTTCAGTAAAAGTACCAAAGTTTTGGCTTCAAAATGTACTTAATGTACCAAAAAAGACAGCTAGGCCCTTTCGGGGAGGGGTCAGAATGAATTATGGACTTGGACTGTTATTCGTCTAAACTGCTTTCACACATGTAACCTTCCTTACCTGATGCCAGTGGAAGAAAATGGGACACAGCGAGTCTGTTTACAATTAGCAGAGTTCTCATTCTGCTCTGAAATAATAACCAGAAATGTGCAATTCCAGGAAAATTGCAAGCGTGGTCGCACTGACGCGAGTAATCCACTGGAAACTGAATTCTACAATTATATTCTATTGTGATGTCAGCATGACAGTGACAACAGTGTGTGACTGTGGAGCATGGCCAAAAGCTTCACTTTTCTGTTGTGCAAAGGTTAACAAAAAGCACGTTCACATTGCTGACAAAACAATATCGGACAGAGAACAACAACCACACTGATAACCTGTCAAACAAACAGTCAAAATGCTGTAGAAATCAGTTGACATTAATGTGACATCCTTCTTCATGACATTTTCATGTAACCCCTAGGAGGAAGTGACGTACAGCACAACAAACCTTTCTATTGGCTAAAAGGGCGGCAACGTAACAGATATGGATTCCGTTCGCCGAAAATAGCAGATCTACTAGACCTCGAGGTATCGCGTCCGCAACGCGTCGTGGGCTTGTGAATCTGCTATTTTTCCACCGTGGAAGTGTCTGTTCGTGTTCCACGTCCGGGTCATTCGTCCATAGTAATCCATGCTGCATTTTTTTCCAGCATGGCTCCCAAAAACAAGAAGCAGAAGGGAGATAAAAGGACTACAACAATGAAGAAATACGAGTTTAATGAACACGAAGTCGAGCCTGAAGAAGACGAGCATGACGATGAGGAGGACGAGGAAGCCGGAGGTTCAGCGCCAGCGGCTAAAACTAAAACACAACAGACAACTCAGAAAGATGACAACGAGCTGCGGATAGAGGACGTGATGCGATGGGGTGGAACTCAAGTAAAGACACTTCAAATCAAACAAAACACATTCATATAACAATATAACGCTCATTATTACATTGTCGTGACTCATGATTCTATTATTATGGGCTGGCTAATGTCTTCAGTGGAATGTGCATGGTTCTCTATGGTGTTTACTGTACAGAGATGACCTTTTGATTGATTGATTGATTGATTGTGCAAACTATTAATAAATAATCTATTAATCAATCAAAGTACAGAGGTACGATTATACAATGATGCTAACCACATAAAGCCCTGAGGGCTTGTTTCAATTGTGGTCCTGTACGTGCATTCAATTCTTCAAGACATAACCATCAACAGGAGCAGTAAAAGTACAGAAAACCTTTCACCACTTATTATTATTATTATTATAATACACAGGTTTTATGTATGTCTGTATATGTATATCTTTAACACAAATGAACACAACACAACGCATCGATAGAGTACAATAAATAAATGATCACTTTCACTGCAGCCTTTACTTTACATTACTTGTAACTGCAGGAGGCCACCAAAAAAGTTCCATAAATTATTTCCCTATAATTTGTCATCATGCGACAGCGTCACTCAAAAGTTGCAAAAAATAGGCGAACTACACAACACGTCACAATGCGAGCTTGCCTTGTATATCTATTTAGTTTTTTCAAATTTTGAAACATTTTGATTTAGAAACTGGTTAAGTGCGTCTGTATAAATATTGAAACGGTTGGCAGCTGTTGTTGTGAAACATGACGTTGTCCACACGGCTTCTTGCAGGCCGACTACGTGATGCTCGCCCACCTGAACGAGGACAACGAGAACGAGCTCGTCGACGGAGGAAAGAAGGTTGCCATTGACGACCTGGAGGACGGTGAGCTGGAGAAGTTCATCGCCAAGATCGGCATCCGCTCGTACGCCGAGGTGCAGATCATACCCGACGAACCCGAAGAGCCAGAGGACGGAGCTTCCCAGGTTAGAGCCGTCGTCCTAATCGGGAAACTTTATGGCTTTTGCCTTTATTTATTTTGTATAAAGGGATAGGTATACAGTAGGCTGACAGGAAATGTGGAGAGAGATGGGGGGGGGGTGACATGCAGTAAAGGCCGTCGGGATCGGGAGTCGAACCCGCTGCACACTACCAGACTGGATTACCAGCCAAGGTGTCCAGACGGCTACGCCAGCCGTCCGGGCCATAATCGGGAAACTTTAAGGCCTATTCATACTCTTAGGGGATGAGGTATGAATATAGGCCTTTAGTTGGGGTTTTTGACAGCACACAAAGTATTGAAGTATATTAGTTACATTTATGTTTTGCCTTTAGGCTTTGAAAATACAAATTGCAAAGGGCAGATATGAAAAGTTACTTAAATACAAAAGCTGTTACTGAAATACACAAAGTAATTACAGACAATGACCCCATTGTGATTTTGTATATCAGCTGTTGTTCCTAGTTTCGGGAATGTATTTAAAAAGGATATCAACTATTTTTTTAAATGCCCCAAAAGGGTAGGCTAGTTTAAAAGTGGACAACGTTGTGATACAGATGAACGGAGAAGATGCTAAGGATTATGCAAAACAATTGCGAGTAGCTCAAATAACAGCGACAGGTGATTAAGTACTAATGATAACTGTACTCCCAGGACACTGCTCAGACGGAAGACCAATCCTCCAAGGACGCCAACCAGAAGGAAAGCAAGAAGGCCAAAGCCAAGACAGATCCAGAGGCCAGTAAAGACGGCACACAAGAAGCCAACGACAAAAAGACAAAGAAGAATGCCAGGAAGAACGCCAAGCAGAGCGCCAGCGTGTTCGAGTTCCAGCCCAGACAGGTGAGGAAGAATCGTGCTACTACATGTAGTCAAGCTTTTGCCTAAATATATTCTGACATTTTGCATATTCAAGACACCTTTCCCCCAATAACTATTGTACTATTGTACCCATGATCTCATGTATTACATTTTTGCCTCAACACAATTAAATTGCTAATCGATACCTTTGACAATTCCTTGGACACAGTTCCTGTTGGTGAAGCCTGGCGGTAAATGGTACGACTTTGAGTACTCATCGGAGAGCACAGACTCCTCGGCGCCTCCTCAGGACGCCTCCGTGGTCAAGCAGTACAAAGATCTGGCCCTGCAGCTGTTTGAGGCCGAAGCCCAGCTGTACAAGACCCGCAAGAGCATGCAGAAGGGCGCCAACACGGCCTGGATGAAGTCGGTGGTCTCCACCGGAACGCTGCCTGACCGAATGGCGGCCATGACAGTGCTGATCCAGGACGCTCCCGTGCACACGCTGGAGCACGTGGAGAGCCTCGTCGGCATGGTGACCAAGAAGGCCAGCCGGCGGATGGGTAGGATTTCAGGGCTGGGGTAACGTTGGGGACTTTACCGACGTATTCTGTGGATCGATTCTGGTTCTTATCGATTCCCCGTTTCGGTTCCATAATAGTAGAGATGGGTATAGGTCAAATTTGTATTATTTTTAGCGTTAACTGAAGTAAATCGTATTTGCTGTTATGTACTAGCTGTGTATATCAGTAGTACCTGAAATGGAGCCAATGCTGAAACATTTGTTTTTAAAATGTACATCGATTGTCAACTTAAAGAAATGTTTTGCTGTTATTTTTATTTGAATCCTGAACGGTTTTGGACCTGGTTTCCACCCGACAGAGTCCATGCCTGGTAGTGGTAGCCAATAGCCATCAGCTTGGACTTGGACCCTAATGTCGACACCCATCCTCTACTCTAGGTATGATGGCCCTGGACACACTGCAGGAGCTGCTCCTGTCCGACCTGCTGCCGGAGAACCGCAAGCTGCGGCCCTTTGCCCAGCGGCCCTTCGACCAGGTGGAGGAGATGGCCAGCGGGAACCGGGACTCCCGCGACCGCCGACTCGTCCTCTGGTACTTCGAGGACCGGCTGAAGCGCCACATGGCCGAGTTTGTGACGGCGCTGGACGGGGTGGCGCGCGACACCGTGGCGGCCAACAAGGCCAAGGCCCTGGCCACTGCTCACAGGCTGCTGTGCAACCGCCCCGAACAGGAGAGGGCGCTGCTCATACAGGTGAAAATCTTCTGTTATTATTATTATTGTTATTTTTCTGTTTCTAATTGTTTGAATGCCTAATGTTTAGGTTAGGTTTGTAAAGCGCTTTGTGAGATCTCTCTGTGATAATCGCTAGATAAATAAATGTACTTACGTACAGGGGTACGATAAATAAATGTACTTACGTACAGGCTCCCCCTCTACACTAAATATCTTTACCGAAAATAGCAGACCTACAAGCTCTCAAGCTTGTACTAGATTCACTATTTTTGACGAATGTTCGCACGCCAGAATAGGGACACTATGGTTCACGTGATTAAGGAACCGAAACCAAAGAACTTTACTCTCGTGTTTGTTCTTGTATATCGTCTTTCAGGTGGAAACATCATCTCTTTCAGGTGGAAACATCAGATGTCCAAAAATGTTAACCTTTCGGGAATCAAATGGATCGACAAGCTCAAAACCTTCAAGCTTGTAGATCTGCTACTTTTGATGCTTTTGTGTGACCAAGTCTTTCTCTCTCTCGACAGGTGGTCAACAAAGTGGGGGACCCCGAGACTCAGAATGCGGCCAAGGCGTCGTACCTCCTGGAGACCCTGCTCCACGAGCACCCCAACATGAAGGGGGTGGTGTGCAGCGAGGTGGAGCGCCTCGTGTTCAGGCCCAACATCAGCCCCAAGGCCCAGTACTATGCCATCTGCTTCCTCAACCAGGTCCTGCTCACTTTGAATGAATAGATTATTTACTCGCTTATTGTCTCCACCAGGACGAAGGCAAGCTCCCCATGCCTTCGGCCTCGTGGAGACAATAAACGTATGTTTTTCACTCTGTCCGTGTGTCCGTCCGTCCTTCCTTCCGTCCGTCTGTTGCCAGCTAATCTCCGGCACAGTTGGCCCGATCCATGCCAAACTTTGCACACACACTCCCTGGATGCCAACGACGAACCTCTGCCCCAAATATTGCTCAACGACCTGTTATAGCGCCACCATGAGGCCGATTTAGGGAAAACGCATTTCTGTAGATTACTCGTACACATTTTATCCATACATCACACAATTTGGTATACACTATCTCCATAGTCATGTGATCAACACGCACCTTCCATCCTGATTGGCTAAGATTGGCTTCCAAAGCTCACATGATTGGTCCGTTTCGAACAAAATGGCACAAATCAAACTCTGTGTGCAATTTCCTTGAAATTATACACGCACATTTCCACTAGGCCGAGGACGACATGCCACTCATTTCTTTCCAAATCAGCCTCACGGTGGCGCTATAACAGGGCAATTCCTGTTTTACCTATAACTGACTCCCTAGAGGCCATGGAAAAACATTTTCCCTGCATCCCTCCACATCAGCTTGTTATAACGCCACCATGAGGCCGATTTCTGGAAAACATTGTTTACGTTAGTCGCACAGATTTCATCCAAATCTCACGCAAATCGGTACACATGATCTATAGTCATGTGATCAAGACGAGTCTGTTGGCTAAGATTGGCTTCCAAAGTTTTCAGGAGTGGCCCGTTGTGTACAAAATGCTGCACATGTCCTGCTCACCCAGAATTCTGTCCTCAGAGATGCTATGAGTCATCTGGCTCTGCATTTCCTCAACAAAATGAAGACAATTGTTGCAAAAAAAGTTTATATTACTCCTAAACATTTTGCCAAACATCACACACACTTATTCTTTTGATTTGTAATTGCGTTTTTGTACCGTATTTGTTGTTCCTCCCCGTTCAGGTGCTGCTCAGTCACGAGGAGGCGGAGCTGGCCACAAAGCTCATCTCCATGTACTTCTCCTTCTTCCGTGCCTGTGTCAAGAACAAGGACGTCAACTCCAAGATGCTGGGCGCGCTGCTGACTGGCGTCAACCGCGCCTATCCCTACACCAAGGCAGGCGACGACAAGGTAAACCTCCCAGACTAAATGATGTTATTTGAGATCCCTCCGCAAAATGAGTTAATGCAGCAGCATCAAAATCAGCCGATCCACAGGCTCACAACAAGGTATCGCATTACGACTTGTTGGGAGATCTGCTTCTTTGGCTATTTAAACTAGCAGTTGGATTAACTGTTGTTTAGGTGAAAGAGCAGTTGGATTAACTGTTGTTGTTTGTTTAGGTGAAGGAGCAGCTAGACACGCTGTTCAAGGTGGTCCACATGGTCCGTTTCAACACGGCGGTGCAGGCTCTCATGCTGCTGTTCCAGGCCATGGACGCTCAGCAGACCATCTCAGACCGCTACTATGTGGCTCTCTACAGGTACACTGGTGTCTGTTAGACTCAGCAGACCATCTCAGACCGCTACTATGTGGCTCTCTACAGGTAGACTGGTGTCTGTTAGACTCAGCAGACCATCTCAGACCGCTACTATGTGGCTCTCTACAGGTAGACTCAGACTGGTAGTCTACTACTAATACATAATCGTCTAATCACAATTATATCAGATAATCGGAAATAGCAGAGCACGTTGTAAGCATGTAGATCAGCTATTTCCGCTATTAAAATAATAATAATAAACCATTCTACATGGTGTTGATTGGAGTTCTCCACGGCCCTGAAAGTTAAGACCCGACCCGAACAGACCTGGATAGTGGCTGCACACATTTAATGATCTCGGGCCCCACCATACCATGTGCAGTGCGTCGAGATCCCAAAACAATATAGAAATGTCGGTGTAAAGTGTTATTTTTTCGGTGGTTTTTCAGGAAGCTTCTGGACCCGGGCCTGTGCGTGAGCTCCAGACAGAGCATGTTCCTCAACCTGCTCTACAAGTCCATGAAGGCGGACATCGTGCTGAGGAGGGTCAAGGCCTTCGTCAAGAGGCTGCTGCAGGTCAGCCAGGAGCAGAACGCCACCTTCGCCTGCGGCGCCCTCTTCCTGGTGTCAGAGGTCATGAGGAACAAGCCGGGACTCCGCCTCCTGCTGCAGGATAACAACACGGTAACCTCGCGCTACCAGACTTTCCACCTCGGAGGAAAGCCTGTTTTTTGTTCCAAACTGGCCCGTGTGATCCAGTCTATGATGTGGATACTGAAAAAAAGGGGGAAAAAAGAAAACGATTGTGGTTCCGATTTTTCGGTGCCGCGTTAAATAGCAGATCTACAAGCTCATAGCCTGCCACCGAGTGGCATGCTACGAGCTTGTAGGTCGTGAAAATATTTATTTCAGAAAACTGGAGGATTTCTATATATTTTTTTTTATTTCGACGTCAGGCCTAAATAGGTTAAATGCATCGAAACGAGTCCTGCCGCTCTCTCGATCCACTACCATTAAAAAAAGATTTGATTTTAAATTACCTCGTATTGACATTTAATGTATTCAATTCTCATTTGAAAGCTAGCTAGGGAAAGCATCCGTGTCATCTTAAAGCAGAAATAACATTAATTTTAAAACAGTTTTTAATATGTAATGTCATATTGTCTATGTTCCTCAAACTTATTTCTAATGGTTTGACCCTCAATCACCACTCTGATATAACCAGTCCAAGTAATTTCTTTCTGGACTTTGAAGCAGTTTTAGCTATAGTACCACAATGTCCTGAGGTGCAAATTATTTAATATTTAAGTCATTATAATACTGATGCTAGATAAACTCAGGCCTGTTTCCATTCCATACCAACTTGGAAAATCAACAATGGTGGACATTGTAAACAAAGTGGAAATGCGAATTTGGAACTGAAGACTGAAGAAGAGGAGGAATTATACAAAGTAGGGTGATACTGATGACATAATGCGTATGACCAAATCAGTTGAGCTGTTCCTGAGAGAAATTTCCATAAATGCCCCTATATGATGTGAAATCCTGACAGTTCAAAATTGCTTATTTGTGGGGATACTAAACACATAGGGGAGCCCAAAAAACACCAAAAATGTTATGTTATAGGTCCTTTAAACTAAAATTTCGGAAAATAGCAGATGTACAAGCTTACAGCTCAGCCTCACACTGCAAGTTTGTACATCTGCTATTTTTGGAAACTATTGAAAGTGTTAGATCTACTGATTTAGAAGGCATTCGTAGAATTGCCCTCAGATCTTAAAAACAACCATCAGGAGACTAAAGGGTAGATGAACGTATTTTCTTTAGTATCTCTTTAGTACATGTTTAGTACGTGTTTGTAACTTTGTATTTGTTGATACCCTACCCTTTGCCATTTTTGTGTTAAATTTGTATGCTTTGTTGAGGAATTGAATAAGTAGGACCCTAATGGAACATCCTGAGTTCTCAGATTGTCTCATCAATATGATTTTCTTCCCGTTGTAGGACGTCGAGGAGGAGGTGTTCAAAGACGCCGCTGACGACGATGACGACGAGGAGCGCTTTGTGGACGCCGACAAAGTCGAGGAAGGACAGAGTGCAGAACGGACCGCCGAAGGGCCCAGACCCGCGGCATCATGGGTACATCACCAGAACCTGGAGGGTAGGTGTGCTGTTAAGGCCATTCAATCTGGGAAAGTAGTGGAATTTTAGATAATAATAAAAATAATAAGACATAAGCAGTGAAATATGATTTCTGTCCTCTACAGTCTACATTAACATGTTGCTGTGAATGACCATTGTTTCTTTCTTACCAGGGAAGAAGTTGGAGACGTACGACCCTCATCACAGAAACCCTCTGTACTGTGGTGCTGACCGCTCCACACTGTGGGAGTTACAGCAGGTATACCGCAGTGTGTCTACGTAGATGGTGCACCATGTTTGCTACCTCTTCTTCTCTGTGCCTGACACGATGTCCTGCCAGTCTCCTCCTTCTCTCTCTGACCTCGTCTGCGAGCGGCGGGAGGCCCCGGCCCCCTAGAGAGGTCCATATTTCTGATGCGGTCCGCCCATTTGAGAATTTCGTGCTAGAAGGCTTTCTTACCTTTAGTTGTCATTGTTAGGTCCACACTTTTTGATTTAATATTTATTAACAGTTTGTAGAATTACAGTACATTTCAAGCACAAACTCAATACAGAGACTGTTAACTGTGAGTGGACGACCCAATTAAGCATTACACTTGTTTACAACAGGGTCCACATTGTTCAATTCATCAAAACATTTAGAGACATACAAATAGACACTTCTATGTAGTTAAAGAACAAATCAGGAATTCATCATATAGGAAGCAAAAAGGGAAAAGATACATATACAGTGAGGGGAAAGGGGGGGGGATTCAGATTTTACAGAGGCCAGTTTCGAATTGCAGCCATCCGTAGGTGCCCTTTGAGAGCGGTCCACGTGTCATTTTGTGCAAAAGCGCAATATTAGCCATTTCCCCTACCCCACCATAAGCCCACTACACAGTACTAGTATGTGTAGTGTTTCATTTTACTGCATAGTAACGCCGTTGCTGTGTTCCAGCCGTAAAGCAGGAAGTCTCGTCTATCGCAAGACTTCACAAGCTCCAGTTTTTGCACAAAATGACACCTGGACCACTTTGGTGTGGACCTAACAACACCAACATTATTATTATCTTTTGTAGTCAAGGGTGCCCGGACAAATGCCGGCGGCCCAGCCCTGCATTCTTGTGTATATATCTTTGGTATTTGTTGGTCAAACTAATTTGGCAGAATGGTAGAAATGTTGTTTGCAGATGAGGTCTGGTTGACATAATTAGTTTGTTTTATTTTATCATCACAATATATCTATATTTTACCTTCTTCACATGTAAATGTATCGTTTCTCTCATGTGCTGTTCTGTCTGTCTGTCTGTCTCTCTTCCAGCTCTCAGCACATTACCACCCCTCAGTGTCTCTGTTTGCCAAGACCATCATACAGGTATGGTTTGCGGGTGATAAACGGACGCTCTTGGACTTGGACAATTAAAATGCAGAGATTCCCATAACATCCCATGTGGAATTTCGTCATTTTAGCGGCCAAGGCCACTTTGGTGTTTTTTTTAAACAAATGCCAAAGTCAGTCTGGGGGAGTTAAGGGCCGATTCATACTCTTATTTTACCGCTGTTTCGGCGCTGTAGTGCCTAAATTATTTCGGCTCGTCAGAAATTTTCAGTAGCACCGAAGAGCCGCCTTTAGGACGGTACCCGCCCCCCCGAACCTCAAATGACGTCACATTGTAGGCTCTACAGAGCCGAACCGACTTTTATTCGGCTCTAAAATGGGAGTATGAATCGGCCCTAAGAATTCACAATCTCAACAGACACTGGTGTCTAAAAAACATATCGTCAATGCAGTCAATGTGTTTTAAGGAATTTGTTTGTCGGCGACAGTCCTACTGTTCTCCTAGACCTGGATGTGTGTGTGTTTGTGTTGTGCAGGGAGAACTGATCCAGTACTCTGGAGATCCGCTGCAGGATTTCACTCTGATCCGCTTCCTGGACCGTTTCGTCTTCAGGAACCCCAAGCAAGCCAAAGGAAAACGTAATTATACTTCTAACTTAATGTTCTTAGTGGTGTATATTTGTATAAGTTGGAGGGGGGGGGGTTGTCTGCAATCGTTTGACATTTTATCGTTGTCATTGTTTTTAAATGTGCATCTCTTTTCTTGACTTGAAATGTAAAGTGTTGCAAATAAAATGTATTATTATAACAATTTCACATTCTTTTGAAGATTTTCATTTAAAGTATGACATGCCCAAAACAGTGACACAAATTGACTTTGTTGCATTTACCTCCTCAGAAAACACAGACACCACAGTGATGCAACCCAAACAGAAGATGTTTGGGTTGAACAACGTCCGCGCTCTGGCAGGTGAGTTCATGGAGTGAGTGTGATGATTAAATCTGCACGAGACAATGTGATATTTAGTAAAAGTATAATTTTAGACGTGCGTTCAAAAACTGGTTTAGCATTTTGATTGAGATATAACCACTTAAACCCTCACGTTGTTGACCGGAGTCCCCCAGGGCTCTGTACTCTGTCCTCTTATTTTGACGGTAGAAAATCGCCCATATGCACGCTCACAATGTGACACGTTGTGAGCTTGTAGGAATGTAGGTGGACCATTTTTGCCACATTTTGGCCTATATTGCGTTCATGTGGTTAAAGGATGTCTGCCTGTTTTCCAGTGAACTGCGAGGCGTTTCTGTCTAAAGACGAGAGTCAGATCCCTGTGGACGAGATCTTCTTCCACCGGTGAGACTGGACACACTCTTAGATTGTATTTGTAACTATATGTATCAGACGTTTTTCAGAAAAAACTCTTAGGATTTAGAACATTTAGGACACAAATAGCAGATATACAAGCTCACAGCACGCCACTTTGTGCTGTGCTGCGAGGTTGTACATTGCTATTTTTGAACATTTAAAAAGGTTATGTGCATGCATAAAGTGAGTGGCACATTGAGTGGCAAAGTGAGCTTAATGTTGTTTAATGCAATCAGATTATTATTCTTTTCGTAGAATCGGCCTCAGGTATTAATGGGTTAACACACCGACACTTGAGCCCCGAGGGCACAGCCTACTTTCTTATTGAGACGGGACGTCTACGTTTCTTTATTGTAGTTTTGACCTCTGTGACCTCTGGCAGGTTCTTTAAGAAGCAGGAGAAGGAGAAGCAGAAGCGTCGACCCAAGAGACAGGAGGACGAGGAGAGCGTTGAAGACGTGGACGATGACGAGTTTGAGAGAATCCTGGGTGAGTACTGTGACTCAAAGCACTGGTTTTCAACCTTTTTTCATATCGAGGTCCATTATTTATCCGGCATTTGAGCCAAAGACCACCAATTTGACGAGATTTAGCGCCTCACTAAACTAGAATATTTTGTTATCGTTGGATAAGATTTTGTCCATAATTCCATGCTGTATTGATGTGGTACCATAGGAGAGATAACAGGCAAACGTTGATCAAAATAACAATTATTCTACGGTCTCTATTGTGTAGACTTCTTGTAAGTAATGCAAATAATTAACAATAAATTTAACTCTTGAGATTTAAAGATCTATAAGGGTCCATTTGGTTACCAACTCTCCATTTAGCTGGTACCACCTGGAACCCCGGACCCCTCAAGGACCACATTTTACAAGTAAAAGTCTGGAATAAAAAAAATGCAGAATGTCCCATTTCACAAGTTTTCAAATAAATATATAAATATCATCAGCCTCTGGAGTAGAGTGGTGGTGTTTACCTGCAGAAAAGATGGTAGCACTCACCAAAAAACAGATATACAAGCTAACAAGGTTTGTAGATCTGTTCTGTTTGGAGAGCGCCGAGCGGTACTATCATGCTAGAGACTACAAAGTTTCTGCTCGCTGGAAGGAGGGTGTGAGAATAAACATGTCTTGTCTTGTGTTTGCACTCAGACGCCGCTGAAGGAGATGATTTGTTCATTGATCTACCGGTTGATGACCTGGACTTTGCTGGGTAAGAACTGATTCACAACTCTGACTTTAACGCTAAATGGTAAAAGAAAAACGGTGCATTAAAGCGCTTTACAGTGTGCATTTACATTCACCGATTCACACATGCATTCACACTCGTCTCCAGCAGCGGATTAAACCATGCAAGGCACCAACCTGCTCATTGGGAGCGGTTAGGGCCGGGGTTCAGTGTCACTTCGACTCCAACATGTATTTTCGGTTTTCTCTCTACATTAAATATTGTGAGTGTGTTTGTAACAATCAGCCTTTTACCTTGAAAGCATATCTATTAATTAACTAAAGGAAAAACAACGGAATCGACGTGTTTTTAGCTGAATGCTTTTTATATTGAAGCCACATAAAAGTTATAATTGACACGACAAATGGAAATAAGATAAACTTGGTTTTTCAATAGGCTACTGTCCCTATATCTTTCCCTACTGAACAAAATAAATAAGCAAATCAACAATCCACAATTAATTCAGACGTTCTGCTTCTTAGCGTGCTCCCGGGAAAAAATTAGTTCCTTAGTTCCACACGAAACGGCCCAAAGAATAGCGCACGTTCAGGGTACCTCTTTTATGTTTGTAATCCAAAAGAACAAGACGCTTGGAATTAACTCACCGGCAGCAGCTGCGTCATATTCCACTGACTGTGTGAATGCCTCCAGCGCTTGAAATCCGGCAGCAGCAACCAAACGTTCCTTTTCCGCTGGGCTCGATAGTTCTTGCTTCTTGGCTGCAGATTACCTTTTAGCATAATACACTTTTATTTTATTTTATTTCTCCCTAACGTAACACTGGCACCTGGGAGACGACCTCTTCATCCACCCGTTCACACTAGTACACAGGTTGTTTGTTCCCCCATACCACACCCTCTATTTGTAAAGTTGGGCTGGCATCAATCACTCAATCACCCTGGTAATCAGACCCATTACCCCTCACATGAACTGGGAATGTTCATATTGACTTTAACGTCACTTCAGTTTTCCACATGTACATGTATCACTCGTATACAATAACATGCATAGGTCAAGCAGATAAACATAATAATATAATGTGCATTTGTCCCAGGTTTTCTCTCCAAATATGAAACCTGGGTGATTAATATGCTCTCATGTGATCAGTGACATGAAGAGCGGTACATTATAGCAGTTATTCAAATTGTTAACGTGCTCTCATGTGATGTTCTGGTCAGTGACGTGAAGAGCAGCAAAGGGAAGAAGAAGCAGGGCTCGGAGGCAGACTCTGATGACTCTGACGTGGACATGGATGAGGACCTGGACGACGAGGAGGTGTCTCTGGGCAGCATGGACGAGGAGGACTTTGGAGACGAGCTGGAGGAGGAGGGAGGAACCTTCATGGGCCCCGGGGGAAATGATGACGATGACGATGATGATGAGAGTATGGATCATCAAATACTACTGTTAAGACAAGTGGTTCTCAAACCTTTCTTTTTATATATTTCAA
Organism: Protomyctophum bolini; assembly: GCF_963924005.1. Taxonomy (NCBI): domain Eukaryota; kingdom Metazoa; phylum Chordata; class Actinopteri; order Myctophiformes; family Myctophidae; genus Protomyctophum; species Protomyctophum bolini. Next base: position 13,836,599 of record NC_137880.1, on the reverse strand, counting down.
GGACCCACATAACTCTGAGAGTTACAGACCCGTAAGGGTCCATTTTTATACTCTCAGAGATACAGGACAGTAAGGCCCTCATTTATCAACCGTGCGTACGCCAAAATATGGGTGCACGCCGAAATTGCCGACATTTTTGACATTTACCATTTCCGCCAACGCTTGAAATTGAACGTGACAACGTTGAAAATCCACGTTTGCTCCTCAGCTGGCGTACGCATTTTTTTCTTTCTTACACAAGCGGAGCAGCCTTGTCTGAACTGCTGACACTGTCACAGGCATCTAAACATATGTTTTCACTCCTAAAATGTTAATATAAAAAACAAAAGAGAGATTTCCAACTTTACAAGTAATTAAAATCGCGCAATTAAAAACAATATAACATGTTTACAATGTATTAGTTTGTGCTTAATCAAACACTTGTTATGCGAGCGCACTTGTGAGATGATTTTGGAGCGCATGCGGACGCGGTGATGCGGCATATGCGATTATGATATTATTATTTTTTTAAAGGCATGAATGGACTGCACGCCTTTATTTCCAAGTGACAATGACAAGCATACAATACAGCTTGCCTATTTGTAGTAAGTACTAGCAGGGTATAGGCGTAAGGGGCTTAATCATTCACCATTTATAAGTGCTTAGACAGTTTTGACAGTTCAGATAAAAGCGACATCATTTTCGGGGGTCGGGAGGACGGGACCGCGGCGTGCGTCGCCAACACATACCAGCGCAAGCGGCAAGCCTTCATCCATATGTTTATGATTCGTTCATCAATGATCAAATCACTACATAAACGTTGATTGTGAGCTGCCTTGACGACATGATAGCCTATCTCTCATGCAGGCATGTCACCCACAGGACTTTAATATCACAGCAGTGCGCAGTATCACGCCTTCGCCGTGCACTGCGCACGAATGGGTAAAATTAATATAGGCCAGCCTACAAACTAATTCCATTCATGGCGATGCGATGTCGATGTGTCATGTATATGCGTGCATGCGTGGACATGACAGCAAAGCAAGCGAGGTGAGAGGAAAACAGACAGGGTAGGCCTACAACTTTATTTAATTCATGCAGGTGTTCGTTCTTTATTTAACAAGACACCAGTGGGCTTGCAAGTTGCGTGTGCTTCTGCGTGTGTGTGTGTGTGTGTGTGTGTGTGTGTGTGAGAGAGAGGTGCGTGAGGCGGGCAAGGCACGGGAGAAACCTTTTTTCTATAGTAAAAACTTGTTTCCATGGTTCCCACAGGTCGTAATTCATGTGTTCAGTCGCAAAAACGAGGGCGAGGCTTGATTTCATAGGGCGTGCCAGATAGATTTCAGCCGTCACATTTATTAACGTCAGGACGAAATTAAGGAAGGATCAGCTGTTTGCGATCACTTTATAAATGCCGTGGCGACGTGGGTGTACTACGAAACCTGCACTCGAATCTGTGGCAGATTTTACACTCGATTGATAAATGAGGGCCTATGGGTCCATTTGGTACCATTTCTATACTGTCAGACCTGTAAGTGTTTTTAACTTCAAGGACCCCCATAACGCTTGATATTTCCATTCGTACACGTCTGCCCATGTCCCCACTTTGAGAACCAAAGCAAAAATAAATGGTTGCCATGTTAACCCTGGCTTCCCTAAAAATGTTTTAACAGCTAACAAAAGAGACAGATATTTGCGGGAATTTATTATACAGAGGAGACAATCTCCCTCATTTGAATCTATCATTCATCAATCAATAGTTGTGTAAGCCACACGTACATCATATCAATAATCCCATAAATCTGCATACTGATTGGTTTATTTGCTTGTGTGTTCTCTCCTCTCAGTACCAGAGCTTGATGAAGATGATGGTGGTTTTGATGGTAAGTTATTCTTACTCTCTCATCACACCCAGCCAGTAGTGACATATTTATTCTTCTAGCGATTTTGTCAGCCTTCTGATTGGTCACCGACTAGCAGGTTCTTTCTGCCTTGTTCTACCCTGGTTCCGCCTTATGGTTGTTTATGGGGAATTTGCTAAAACATTGAAAAACATAATTCATGCCTAGTCACTCTACTGAACCTGAGATGTTCCTTTTTACTGAAACCAAGTAGGCAGGAACTGGGGGTGGCAATGAAGGACCGGGAAGTCTGGCGTAGCATTGTGGAATACACTGAATTTCAATGCGAAGCAACTAAAAGACGCTTTGTCCAACCAAGAAACGGCAACGAATGGGTGTAAAGAGGGGCACAACCACGGGTGGAACTTGGCAAAGGCCGTTGGAAACCAAACGCTTAAGCCCAAACCACACCAAAGGGTCGGGTCGAGACAAAACTGTTATTAAGGTAAACCACACCAAGGCAACTCATTGAGTTGCATTGTTGTGTTTGACCTTAAAAACCGTACACCTAAAAAAAACACTGTACAGAATGCAGAATCAATTAAAAACATTTAAGAACCACTGGTTTATACACACAGTATTTCACATCACTGCACACATTGATAGTTTTAGAATATGTAAATATATATGTTTACATGTATGCCTCATTCTTCAGAGTCTGACGTAGAGGAGGAACCGGAGCTGCCGTCCCGCTCGAAGAAGACCAAGAGGAAGATCACAGAAGATCTGGACATCTCCGGATCCATAGGTTTGTTCAGTGATACGCAACCTTTTTTCATTTCAAAGACTCCCAGCTTGATATGTATTTGTTCAGTCGACCCCCATTTGATTAAAAAAAGGTATCTGGGACCCTGACATCATCACTGTTTATTTAACTCTGAGAGTGTACTACAAATGTTTCCATTTGTACACGATGTCAAGAACCAGTCGTTTACCAACTTTATTAATACACATTCATGGCTATATTATTTACTGACATTTAAAGTTTGTTGCTACTTGCTACAGTTGATGAGTAACGCTCCATCCTACCATGTAGGTTCTAAACTAGAGAAGACAAAGAAATTAAAGAAAGCAAAGAAGGACGACGTCACTATGTTTGCTTCTGCTGAGGAGGTAAGATTGTTATAATAATGTACATTAACTATATTCACATTGTCAGCACAAATTCGAGTTTTGGCCTATTCAGATTGGTTTTGTCAACAGCAAGAAACCAACATGGAAACAGATTTGTGCTCGTCAGATGTGAACCACATTCCTAGGTAGTTTAAAATGTGATTCTAATTGGATTTTTACAGATGTCTCACACTGTAGCCTGATTTATACTTTATACTCATACGTTGTATAAGGAGTTATGGTGTTGCTTGCCAAGAATAGCCGTTCTGCAAGCTCACAAGCTGTCTGAATACACAAATCCATTCTGATCACTTCCAAAACTTTTGTTTTGTGTGACTCTCTTTATATGATGAAGTAGCTTAGTAGGGCATTAATATTTAGGGCAAAGTATAAAAGTTTCTGTCCGAAGGTAACAGTGCGGACAGTCAGTCTTAAAGATCAGGTTTGAAGAACACATCAGATTTGCCTGCAGTCTGAACATGGCCTTGCTGGTGTTGGGGATCTGATTTTTAACAAATTACAATTTAGGCATTTAGCAGACGCTCTTATCTAGAACGACTTGCAATAAGCATCATAATCACCTTTATTTCAACTCTGAGTACAGTCGAGGGGCGGGCCCTCATTTTCAATATAGCCGAGATGCAGCAAGGTAAATACATACTGTACGTCAAATGCAGAGACAGTGTAGTGCCTCAGTAAACTGGAATCACAGGCAAACTAGGTGTCAGTCGAAACAAACTATCAAAACAATCATCTGTACATTGACACCTGGTTGTGAATTTTTGTTCCAGTTTGGTTCCATGCTGGATGAGAATGCTGGCTCCACGTTTGACAGCACCGGTATGAATGCCATGGCCAACACAGACAAAGCAGGTAAGAAACACTTAACTGAACAATAGTTTTCGTCAATGGCAGTTAATACTGCCATTGACCTTTAAAAATGTACTTCAAAGATTTGGATTGGTTTAAGTTTTCTCAGTCACCATGACTGATTTCAGATATTTCTTTAAGATGAAAGGGTATTAGAATACCGTATGTCAAACTAGCAATATCATACATTAAATTGATGTTCAGAAGCATCTTCCATAAAACCATAATGATCTGATATTCGTTTAATCAATTATTTGATTAAATTGAAAAAGTAAATCAATAGAATAATCACTGCAGCTCTAGTGAAGATCTGGTTACTAAAACAATACTAACACAATCATCTGTAATGTTTTTATTCAGTGAGCTAGATGCTAGCCAGGTACAACATCTTCTCAACAGAGAGAGAGAACGCCCTTTTGGGTGATGAACCCATTCTGTTGGGTCCATCGTAGAGTTCTCAAACTCTCTTGACCTCAACTCTCCCCATCTGGTTGTGTCTTCCCACAGGGGTGAAGCAGCTCAAGTGGGAGGCTCAGAGGGACGACTGGGTCCACGGCAGAGACGCCAAGACCCTGCGACGGAAAAAAAGCTCCTTCAACAAGAGGAAGATGGCTGGCTTGACCACCATGTTTGGCCAGGCCAAGGCCAAAGGAAGGACTTTCAAGAAGAAAAAATAAAACACTGGGAGATTTTCACGTGTTTTTTTTCAAGTTACGTTTTGTTCGTCTCCATACGCTGACCGCTCTTCAGTCGTTTTTGGTGGCCCACGTCTCGTGGTCTCTCTCCCGGACCCCGTAGACCCCTGCGTACTCGTTGGACTTGTAATACGCTGGAGGAGAGACAGTGGACTGTTAGGGGACATTTGTTTTCTGTGACACAAGAGGGTAATCACTTAAAAAAAGATTGCATCCGTATTTTGGGCATGTTTAAAGCCTAAACGTTTCTTTTTCTATTGAAAATTCAACAGATCAACAAGGGGAGCTATAGCGCATCGCATTGTGAGCTTGTGGATCAGCTATTAATTATATAGGGTTAAATGGTTAGGCTAATAGTACATTGATACAAGAGTGTATTCAAAGTGTATGTGCTGTTTCAGTTTGCCAGATGCCATTAAAGGGGAATACCACTCATTTTCAACACTTTACTGTCATTAATATACCTTAGTTGCGTGGAATTAATAAAAGTCCCCCCATTCTGTGTTGCTTAGAACTGGAGGTCTGAAAAATATCACTAACAATATGAAGTACATCTCAGTGACATCAAAGATGTACTTCATAATTTCTTTTCAGACCTCCAGGTCTAGGCAACACAAGATGGGGGGAAGGTATATTAATGACATAGTAAAATGTTGAAAATTAGTGGTATTCCCCTTTAAGAATGGATAAGTAAAACTATTTAAAGCTACACCATGTACCATTTTGTCTGAATAATAAAATGTTATTTTGATCAACCTGTATGGTACAGTATGTTAAACTAACTTCACCCATTTTCAACCTATCTTCGTATAATTGGTCCTCATTCATGCTTATTATAAGGTACGTTATAAGGTATGTTGTCTACTCGGTCTGTCTCAAACAAGGGCTGTGGAGAGTTCAGAAACCTGCCTACCAGTGACATCATCTATGGGGGAATCCAAGCTAATAGAAACAGCAGGCTTTCTATTCCTGGAAAGTTCTCGTGTTAATAAATATATGTTTTTAATCTCGTTAGGAAATACAAAAGCCTGCCTAATGAAGCGTCCACACACCCCTACTCTGAGAAGAATAAAATGGCACCATATGAGCGTTTGAGGACCTATTACCGCTATATGAAGATGGATGATAATCAGACACAGATTGATTTGAGCATTTCATTAGACGGTCTGTTGAGTTCAGGTCCAATCAAAACAGGCTGCTGAAAGCAGTTATTGGCCAATCACTGCCCATCCATTCACACGGGCAGATGTGTTTGATTCATCGAATAATTAAAAATGGTGTTTAATTGTATACTGTATTAACCAGATAATAAGCACTATTACATACTTCCATCCTGAACTTTTTGCCTATGACATGCCCAATATATGGATCGGTTATTGATTGATTATTGTATTAAATGATCAAGTTGTTTTTCATACTTGATTAAACGGGTTAGTATGTTTAATTGTTGTACCTCTACAACATATTACGTACCGTATACATAATACAAAGACATTAGGGGAGAACCGCATGCATGTTTCATACCTTCTAGAATGGATGGAAACCTTCGGTTCATGGTGCTTCTGAAATCTGTGGCAGAGGAGACCGTGGGAGCTCTCAGTGTACAGGATATGATGTCAATTGAGCTCTATTAACGTAACATAAGGGCTGGGAATGGGATCCATTTTGGATTTTAACAATTCCAGTTCCCTCTTAAAAAGGTCAGATTCCTTAAGGTTTCCCTTAACCATTCCTATATATTTAAAACGGATAAATATTGAATTTGGGCCTTTGTCATAATGTTTGATAAACTATCAAATTCAATCATATTTAATTTACATACAGTATTATTGTAGTGGTTCTCAAAGGCCCCTTTTCCACCAAAATAACTTAGAAATGGTTCCGTTTTAGATTATTGGAACCATGGTGCTTTCACAGAACCGGCCGCAAACCGGTTCCCGGTTCAGAGCAATCAATTCATTTTCAGTGGAATCACTCTGAACCGCTTCAAAATGATGACGGGGGGAAAAAGAAACGGCGGAAACCGTTCCAAATCCTGGGATCCGGATCCCAACCCTGATTATGTTTCCTTAGTAAACATTGTAATTTTCTACCTTGCCTCGTGTTCATCATGTAGAACAGACCGTACGCTCCAAACACCCCCAGCAGCTCCACAACGATCACTCCTTTAAACAGCTTCTTGGCCAAAGGCTCCAGTGGTTTGGAAGGCATCTGAAACACACAAATATATCTGAGGAGTCAGGACCCTTTTCCACTTGGGTTGGACCAGTTGGGTTCTTTTTTCCCCCCCGCCTAACATTGAACCGACGAGCTCAGTGGCCTTGTGGTTAGACTGTCCGTCCTGAGACTGGGAGGTTGGGGTTCGATCCCCGGCCGGTGGCCGGGTCATACCAAAGAATATAAAAATGGGACCCAGTGCCTCCATGCTTGGCACACAGCATCAAGGGTTGGATTGAGGTCCCTGCGACATACTAGCGTCATGTCCGCTACTTGCTTAAAGGGACATTTCACCCTTTTTGCAACCAGATCTTATTTAATGATGTTTGGGAGACAAGAAACACTTTCCTGGGGTTTTTATGTGGGTATTTTAGAAATTTTAGTATTTCACTGGGCTCACTTCCTTCCTGGACTACAATTCCCATAATGCTTTGGTGCACTGGTCCTCCTTGTGGATAGGGGGAGGGCTGTCTTACTGAGACAACATGTATTCCAGGAAGTAAGTGAGCCCAGTGTCCATGACATCATGGCCACCTCACACCCGTGTGAAGTGAGTGGTGCAACTCCGTGTGGGGGTCCCCGGAAATTCCAGACCCCTGGGTGTGCCAGTGTTCTGTACTGGCACACCCGAAATCATCATAGGCCTATATATATACAGTTAATATGTGTGTGTGTGTGTGTGTGTGTGTGTGTGTGTGTGTGTGTGTGTGTGTTAGGTGGTTGTGCACAGGTGGTGAAAAACAACCATGCTGTTTAACGTCGTTTAATACAAGCAGATCGCAAAAGCAAATTGGATGAATGGGGAGTCAATGGAGGGTATTGCAACTCTACAGTAGATTCATCAAATTATAAAAACAAATTGCAAATTGCAGCTATAGGGGACCCCGTGAGAGCATCTTCTCAGTTTGAGAACCACTGACTGTTCTTAAAATAATGCTATAAGATTCAAACATTTGCATTTTATTGGTAAACTTGAGTTACAGAACTTAAAGGGTCCATTTGGACCCATGGTGGGCCCAAGGACCAGGAGTTGAGAAACAGCTGTGGCTTTACACAATATTTAACTTTGCAATAAATTGAAGTAGATAGGATATTCATTAAGGGACATCAGGTGTTCATTAACCTTTGTTTTAATTTTAATGTAAAGCACTTTGAACTGCATTCAGGCCTGTAATGTGTATTATTATTTTTATTATTTTCTTTTATTATTATTATTATTATTATTGCTGATTGCAAATTAAAACCACTGTCAGAATGATATATGAATCAGAAGCATTAGAGCTACTATGGACCAGAGCTATGTCAGAATGCTTCTATAATACAAGGTCACTTTAAAAAGCTCTTCGAAAAAACAGCCGCACAAACAAACTTTAAACGTGTAAGTGTAAAGCCTACCTTCCGTTCAGTTCAGTTCACAACAAACGCGACAAAACAATGAAAAAAATATAATATTTATAGAGAAACGTTCTGTTGTTTGAAACATCAATTTCAGTGGAGATGAGTATAGTATTTCCGCAGTACGGATGCTCAGCAGGGACACACTAGCCTGGTGAAACCACTCCCCCTGCTGGACAACATGAAATGATACATTTTATTATACAAAATAACATGAATTACAATGTAACACTACAAGGGTCAAGGGACACGCTAGAATCCGACGGTAGGAAAATAAAAGGGGGGCAACTTGAACCACTTGAACTTGACTCTAACTAGAAATAAGTTACCAGATATAGGAAAACAACCCACAAGAAGCAACTATAGAACTAGGCCACATGAGCACTTTAAACCTATGTAAATATACATCGGATATTTGAAATTATTATTATCTATTAGGCCTATTATAAGAATATTGGATAAAAATGTAAGGGAGGGACGGCACAAATGTCCAAACTATAAAAACATAACTTCGATGTACTTCGATGCATTTCTGTGTCTCCTCTCGTTCCTGGGGGCCCTGGTCTTTCGGGGTGCTGAAGCCTCGCCGAGAGAGAAGTATCTGCCAGCTAATACCATGCCAAGTGAAGAGGGTGCAATTACCCAGCAGTCACCCAGGGACACGCTAACCCCTGGGCCATACCCCTACATCATTAACGAGGCAAACAAATGCCCAGAGGGAAAGTCAGCACCATTCCTTAGTGTTGCTGATACTCACCGAGGCTGATCAAGTAGAGGCACCCAATGCCATACGGCAGACATGGGGAAATGAGGGCCTCGCTATTCTCATCTTTTACTTTTACGTAATAGTAGGCCTATCAATACCACAATGTAGAAATACTCTGTTACATGTAAAAGTCTGGTATGGGCTTCAAAATATAGCCTACTTAAAGTAACAGTAAAAGTACTCATAATGTCCCATTTCATACGTTTCCAAATGCATACAAATCTTTTGAAAATCTACAAGCTCACAACATGTCACAAAGCGGTGAGTTGTGAGCTTGTACTTGTATCTGCTATTTACAATTTCTATAACATAGGGAGGTGAAGAGGTTAATGTTTTGTAATAATATACAAATCTACAAAGTAACTATAGTAACAGAATTTGTAAAATAATAGTTTGTAGTGGAGTAAAAAGTACAATATTTGCCTCTGAGATGTAATGGTGTAGAATTGAAAGTATTGAAAATTGGAAAAACATTCCTGAAAAGTGTACTTAAGTACAGTATGAGTAAATGCACTTATAGTTAGCCTACTTTACATCACTGAATAAATGTAGGCTTTACTATAGTGCTGGCTCTGAAACAGGTTGATGACTACAAGTATTTGGGTTCATATATATCTTCTTCCCAAAAGGACTTTCAAACTAGGAAGGGTATGGCCTGGTCAGCCTGCAATGACATGCATAAGATCTGGTCATCCCAGCTTAGTAAAATGTTAAAAGTAAAAATATTTAGGACGACCGTTGAGCCGATTCTACTCTATGGCTCCGAGACATGGACACTTTCAAAGAAACTATAGAGAAACGGTTGGATGGCACTTACACCCGCCTTCTAATGAGAGCGCAAAATCTTTCTTGGAAGAGCCACCCATCGACTAATCTTATATACGGCAACCTTCCCTGTGTTTCTTCACTAGTCCGATCCAGAAGAACACAGTTTGCCGGCCACTGCTACAGAGCTGACAATGAGGTTATATCTTCCCTTCTTCTCTGGAGTCCTGCCTCAAAGCAGACCAGAGGTAGAAAACTGTCGTTCCCTGATGTCATCGCTAGGGACACAGGCATCAGTAAGTAGGAACTGGGGATGGCAATGAAGGACCGGGAAGTCTGGCGAAAAATGATGATGATGATGATAGTGCTGGCATCAAAATGTACTCCCTTTTCAGAAATAACTGATCTGTGAAGGTGGTGCCGATAATCAAGTGGTTGAGTTTAAAAAAAGAAAAAGATACACTGTGATCTTATGTAGATCTACAAGCTCACAACTCATCACATTGCAATGCACTGTGAGCTTATGTAGATCTACAAGCTCACAACTCATCACATTGCAATGCACTGTGATCTTATGTAGATCTACAAGCTCACAACTCATCACATTGCAATGCACTGTGAGCTTATGTAGATCTACAAGCTCACAACTCATCACATTGCAATGCACTGTGATCTTATGTAGATCTACAAGCTCACAACTCATCACATTGCAATGCACTGTGAGCTTATGTAGATCTACAAGCTCACAACTCATCACATTGCAATGCACTGTGATCTTATGTAGATCTACAAGCTCACAACTCATCACATTGCAATGCACTGTGAGCTTATGTAGATCTACAAGCTCACAGCTCATCACATTGCAATGCACTGTGAGCTTGTAGATCACCTATAATATTATCTAGTGTTTAGTTGACCCCATGCGGTAATGTCTCCCTTTAAAGGAATACTTCACCCACAAAATGAGACAATACTTCAATAATTGAGGGCTGCTATATACAGTAGGAGACAGTGTAATCACTGATGAACCTATATGATCCAGATTAAAATTACAATGTCGTAAATATAGTTTTCCTGTTGTTAAGATTTGGTCTCCTTTTCACTTAAATTAGTCAAATGGATTCATTATTTTTATTGTTATTAATACCAAAACAAAATCTCCAGGCTTCATGGTGACTAATTGTGAAGTTTAATCTTTAACCACTTAGGATTGAGGCCGGCCACTGATTCTAAAAACATTTTTAAATGGTACAACTATATCGATCTACATCAACACGTTGTGAGCTTGTAGATCGGCTATTTGAACCATTCTAAAATGTTTTCAAAATAGTGGCAAGTTTAGGCAAGAAGTTTAGGGATAAACTAGGGCCCTCTGTGTGTGTCTGCTCATGTCTTTGTGTCATCACTTCTAATGACACGTGTTATCCTGACAAATGTCTATCATGACCTGAAAATGCATTTTCTTTTTAATAAAGAGCTGGAGAGACAGGGAGACTCCTATGTTACTGAACAAGCACTCTATAGCAACGAGTACCATCAGAATATAGAGCTATTTAACACTTAATTTAACCAAAGAAAAACACTTACTCTGTACCTTTAAATCTAGTGGGTTTAAGTGGTTAAAGTGTCAGTTCCACCTGACCCCCCCCCCCCCCCACCCCCAAATACCCAGTCCACGGAACGTGTTACTAGGACCACCTACACCCGACAATAAAGATCCATTCACTTCAAGGACCTTACAAGTCTAACTAATACGTGACAGTATTTGCTCACCTTAGACACACACAGCTGGGGTAACAAGCTTTGTGTGTGTGTGTGTGTGTGTGTGTGTGTGTGTGTGTGTGTGTGTGTGTGTGTGTGTGTGTGTGTGTGTGTGTGTGTGTGTGTGTGTTTGCGCGCGTGCGTGCGTGGGCACGTGCGTGTGTGTGTGTGTGTGTGTGTGTGTGTGTGTGTGTGTGTGTGCGCGTGCGTGTGTTTATATTGTTCCAGTTTTTGTTTCATTGATTCATCTCTTCACCGCTTTTACAAACACTGCCTTAAAACATGGGATCCCCACTCCCCAGTTAAATTAGCTTAATTAGTGATAGTTTCACATATTTGGAAATGGACAATCTACAAGTGTACAATTCATCAATGCTCACTGGTGTTATGAGCTTTGGGACATTTTGACAGGTAGAGGCTTTGTTTTGACAACACAAATCTTGTATGGGAACTCCATGTCTCTGGCTCTAAATCTTTTCAGTTTTTCAAGGTTTGAGAATCAACAATGGTGGAAGAAGTACTCAGATTTTTTTTACTTAAGTGAATGTATCAATACGACAAGGTACTTAATTGTTGTTGTTCCCCCCCCCCGTCAATTGGTCTCTTTCTGTCCCAATTGGATTATGGTGATACCATTTATAGGTTTGCCTGCTCCTCCACCTTGGCCAAATTAGATCCCTTGTTGCTGCATTGAGATTCATAACTAATTCACCTTTCAGAACACATCATTGCACATTGTATGCTGCAGTCGGTTGTTTCTCATTGGATCTTAATTTATAAAGCCATTCTGGGTGAACTGCCGTCTTACATTTCATCCAAATTCGACTTGGTCCAAAACGGCCTCAACCTCAGGTCAAATGCTTGGCTGCAGTGTGCAGTACCAGCATTCAAATCCGAGGGGGGTAAAACATTTCTGGCCTTCTTTGGCCCTTGGTCGTGGAACGATCTACAGTCCAGTCCAACACTTGCACATGTTTGGATATGTACTAGCCTATGTTCATGCCTATATATTTATTATGTCGGTTCAGATACTGCCCATTCTGCTCACCCGGGTGCCGTCTACATTCCGGCTGTCACCCGTCTCTCCGGTGGTCACCAGACTACCTGGTTGTCACACCAGCTGACCCGGCTGGTACACGTGGGCTGGGGTCTGGCGTCGGTCAGCGTGCCGTCGATTCCACTCCACAGAGCTGAGAAGGGCTGCACGAGCATCTTTCCACACCTTGCGACAGTGCCGCATATGAGCCTGGACAGAGGGTACGGAGATGTCATCCTCCTCAGCCGGAAACAAAGGTGGTTGGTAACCTAAAGACCCCTCAAAAGGCGACATCCCCGTGGCCGCACAGGACAAGGAGTTGTGGGCGTACTCAACCCATACAAGGTGGGAGTTCCAGGAGGAGGGGTTCTTGGCGGCGACACAACGAAGTGCTGCTTCCAGGTCTTGGTTAGCTCGTTCTGTTTGTCCATTCGACTGAGGCACTGTCGATTTTTTAGACAGCTGGTGGATGGAAATTAAGCTCCACCCCCGAGGCTGACTGCCGCGGAGGAGAGCGTTTCCGGGAATCTGGCCGTCGCGGCAGTCAGCCGCGGGGGTGGAGCTTAATTTCCATCCACCAGCTGTCTAAAGAACCGGAAAAGACGGTGGCCGACAGAGAAAACGTCCGCGGCTGTCGGCTCAGGTGTGGAAACCCTATCAGCCTGGGCATAGTTGAGCCGACAGCCCTGGACAGAAGAAGCTGTGTTTTACGTAATTTCCGAGTTTTTAGACAGCTGGTGGATGGAAAAGAAGCTCCACCCCCGCGGCTGACTGCCGCGGAGGAGAGCGTTTTTCCGGGAATCTGTCCGTCGCGGCAGTTAGCCGCAGGGGTGGAGCTTCTTTTCCATCCCCCAGCTATACTCTTTCCTGATTGGTTGAAATTTTGTCACCTACCGTACCTGAAAATGTATTTTCTGTTTATAGAGCTTAGAGAGACAGGGTATAGCAATGAGTATAGGCCCCTATACTATCAGAATAACCTTTAAACAAAAAACCTTTCGTTTTAACAAAAAAATATCAGTTACCTTAATTATAAGTACCAAAGTACAAGTAGGCTATACTCAATTTTGAATTGCAGATCAGCTATATTTATGAGACGTTTTAATTGGTTAATGTTTATATGTTTTATTTTAGGCCTAATAATCTAAGGCCTGCACGCACGCACGCTCGCACGCACGCACACACGCACACACACACACACACACACACACACACACACACACACACACACACACACACACACACAACTCTCAGTCTCAGTTTTGCCATCAAGTAATTTCAAAACAGACCTTTTAAATTATTATTATTATTATTATTATTATTAAACCGAATCCCAACCCCAAAAGAAATAAATTAAAAAATAAAGAAAAATACTAACTGCTCCAACTTTGGCCAAATTGCTTGGAAATAGTGAGCTTATGTGTTATTTTCACAATATTAATCAGTAGAATTCATGTGCTCAAGGGAGGTGCAGGGTCCCCAGTTCAAATGATTATTTTTGGGGGTCTCCAGTTCAAATGATTATATTGGGAGGGTCAGGGTCCACAGTTCAAATGTGATTATTTTGAGGGGTTGCGGCCTGAATTGAGAACCATGCAGTGCAAAACAACCCAGTTAATTGTGTTCTGTCCAAGGCCTATATCGTGGCCTATCCTTCACCGTACAACTCCAATCGATGTTGGACCCCGGACCTTCTTCTTGTACAAATATTTGAAAGGTTCACTGTTCCATTAATGCAATGATTCTCAAACCGACGTGCGGAGACCCTCGGGCCCTTTAGCAACCCCCTGGATCCTGGAGGGGGTTCCATGCAGAACAATTCTTATAGGCCATATAATTGCTATAACCACTATATCGGCTATTTGAAATAGGCCATAACAGATCTGCTATTTTCGCAACATCGTGAAAGAACAACTTGGGATATATTTTTAACATTTTATTAAAATGTTTTCCAAAATGCCAAATAGGCCTACAAATTAAGTTCTCGCGTTTTCATGTCAAATTAATTATCAATGGTTCTCACCATTGCATTTCAGAGCATGAAAACCATGCACAAATAAAGGCTATAAAATAAAGTTTCATAAAATGTGTCGTATTGCTTATCCCATGTATTTTAAAGTTTGTGTTTTTCGTGAATTAAGTTATCCTACTCGAAGCTCGAAGCTTAGCTTGTCGATCTATTTCTATTGTTTTAAATCCTGACAGGATTATTGACATATGAGGTTTAATTCCCTATTTCCCTCCGACAGAGACGATATCCAAAAAGCGCATTATCTCTGCAACATGTAGGCTATAATCATATAGGGGATAAATCAATTAACAGATACAGTTGAGTGGGAACACAACACACCGCCTTATTTATTTAGGTCATATGCTAAATTATCACTAAAGAGTTCAATGCTGCTGAGGTGCTAAAATAAATCATTAAAATGCTGCATGCACACTCACCCCATTGTCCCTTTTCAACAAACACTTGATTCGACAAGGGGGAAAAAGCCCTCTCTATTTGATCGATGACCTGAAAATCAATCAATCACAAGGTGTTAACGGTGGAGGGGGGCAACAACAAGGTGCGATTATAGGATATTCAAAGTGGACACGCGCTGAGAGCGAGAGAGTGAGAGAGACAGAGAGACAGAGAGAGAGAGAGAGAGAGAGAGAGAGAGAGAGAGAGAGAGAGAGAGAGAGAGAGAGAGAGAGAGAGACCTCGGTGGTGGTGGGATTTACTATCACGTCACGGGGTTACATTAACACTACGGATTTCAAAGTGTCTTTTCGGGTGTTAAAGTGTATCCCTATCTCCCCCGCCCGCACCCCCCCCCCTCGCTCTCTCTCTCTCTCTCTCTCTCTCTCTCTCTCTCTCTCTGCTGCACAGAAAACACTACAGAACGTAAGCCTCGCTGGCGCAGCACACACCTCTATAACTCCACTGGGGAGGACGGTTTACTATCCATCTATAGGTTCCCAAATCCCATCCCAGGGGGAACTTTTAAGGAGTCACAACTTGTTTTTTGCGGGACCTTACTTACAGTAGCCTATATATATAATTATTCCATTATGTTGAGTTCCGTTAAAATGGAAGGAGGACACTCGGAGACGCATACGGACTGGGGAAGCTACTACGGCGAAGCCGAGGTCAGTATAACATGGAAGAGACAGACGGGGTTTATTTTGTTATTAATATTATCATCCCGTGCATGGTGTTTATTCTAACTCAATAGCTTTTGAGATATAGTATCTTCAGGGAGATCAAATGTTTTAGTGACAGACAGTGATGCAAAAGAACAAGTTGGTGTTGTTGTTTATTCTGTTCTTTTTGTCGTAATATTGGCTTTTTGAAAATATCTCGACTTTGCCCCCTGGAAGAAAATGATCAATTCAGATTATGAAGTCTATATACATTGTATTATAGCCCATTGCTAATTTCTACAACGAGACGAAATACCATTTCGTGGTCCATATATTCATATTCATATAGCTAGGCCTCCTAAAACCAAAATCGCTCTTTAATAGGGGCCTATGGGCCTACAATTAAATATATCCATGCATTATTAAATAGACTTGTCTAACAATGTGAGGCATACCTAATCTAAATGACCATATCACTTTTCAGTAACCCTGCAGGTTGCACAATTATATATAGTCATTCTGAGTGCACACAAATGTGATATGCTGTTTTGCACATGCACTTAAATGTTCGAGTCTTCGAGACTTTATAGGCTAATTAACATTGCCTTATCCTATTTGTATTATGAGTCTGACGCACGCACTTATATGCTACACACTGAGCATTTGACAAGTCAAATAATTTGTTTTAAGCCTGCAGATTGTTTAAATAATTTGCATAAACCAAGCCGTATACCGTGCATGTCCTGCGCTGATCAATATACATAATATATTTATGGCATTTATTCATTGTATTATCATTTAAAATGCGCCTGACACGCCCATATATAGGAATGTGTCATGTCAGGTGCACTTCAGTGCATACAACATAAGAAAGAAAGGAAATTAAAGTTCGATTATAAAGCCGATTATAAAATAAACTATATGGCCTGTCTCTGATATCATCGCGGTCGGGTGGAAAAACCTAAAACCGTTCATTTTGTTTTTACAAAACAATTAGAGGCCTATATAAATTGTGAAATAACAACAAGCTTACAAAGCATTGCATTACAATGCTCCTATTTGATTATAGGGCATTGATTTAAATAGAGGTTTCTGCCCGACAGTAATGACATGATATGTAGCCTATAGTTTGACGTATAGTTCTGTGTCTTCCTCATCATCAGTGCTACTCCGCCGTGCATGGGAACATGAACTACATGCCCTCCGCCTCCATGAACATGGCCTCCTACGTGAACCCGGCCGTCAACCACTCCGTGTCCGGGCTGTCACTGTCACCGACCCCCGGGGCGATGCACCACCACCACCACGCCGGCATGGGCGCAAGCATGGCCGGCTGCATGAGCGGCGTCAACCCTCCGAGCCTGAGCCCCGGCATCCTGGGCTCGCAGCCCGGCGCGTACCCCAACATGGCCGTGCTGAGCCCGGTGTACCACCACGGACAGTCGCCGCTCCGGTCCAGGGGGGAGCCCAACAAGACCACGTACCGCCGGAGCTACACGCACGCCAAGCCGCCCTACTCGTACATCTCCCTCATCACCATGGCCATCGAGCAGGTGCCGTCCAAGATGCTGACCCTCAACGAGATCTACTCGTGGATCCAGGACCTGTTCCCGTTCTACCGGCAGAACCAGCAGCGCTGGCAGAACTCCATCCGCCACTCGCTGTCCTTCAACGACTGCTTCATCAAGGTGTCACGCTCGCCGGACAAGCCGGGCAAGGGCTCGTACTGGACGCTGCACCCGGACTCGGGCAACATGTTCGAGAACGGCTGCTACCTGCGGAGGCAGAAGCGCTTCAAGTGCGAGATTAAGAAAGTGGAGGACGGCGGCGCCGCCGGGACGGAGGACGCGACG
Source organism: Protomyctophum bolini (assembly GCF_963924005.1). NCBI lineage: Eukaryota > Metazoa > Chordata > Actinopteri > Myctophiformes > Myctophidae > Protomyctophum > Protomyctophum bolini. Next base: position 13,819,119 of record NC_137880.1, on the reverse strand, counting down.
ACGAGCCCGGCGGCGTCGGGCAAAACCCCGCCGGCACCGGCAAACGGGGGGAGGTTGCCCGGCGAGGGCGTCCCCGGATCGGACAGCTGCAACGGTGCTGCCGAATCTCCGCATTCTACCACGCCGTCTTCTACGGCCAAGAACACCAAGCGAGCTGTTGGTGGTGGTGGTGGTGGTGCTACCGAACATTCGTCCTCCTCGTCTCCCGTCCAACACCACCTCCACTCCCGCCACGGCCACTATCACCACCCGCTGGTGGTCCCCGGCGGCTCCACGGAGGCTCACTTCCACCAGCAGCAGCAGCAGCAGCAGCAGCATCAGCAGCAGCACCACCAGAACCCTCTCTACCCGTTCAACCACCCGTTCTCCATCAACAACCTCATGTCGCTGGAGGCGCAGCAGAACCACCACAGCAAAATGGACCTGAAAACGTACGAGCAGGTGATGATGGGCTACGGGTACGGCTCCACGGTGCCCGGCGGACCGCCGCATCTGTCCGTGGGTTCAATGACACACAAGGCGGGATTCGATGGCATGGCGTCCGCGGACGTTTCGGCCTACTACCAAGGAGTGTATTCTAGGCCAATAATGAACTCCTCGTGAGTCGTGAGATTATAATAATCCCACAGGCCACATGGAACGGAATAAATAAAATGGAAATGGAAAAAAATAAAAAATAAACATTTGTAGCCTACAGCTGTGGATTTTATATTCGGTGACTCCTAAATGATGAATTCCGTCACATTCTTTTTCGGAAATCGGTGGCGAATTTGGGATGAAATATAAATGCATGGCCTGTGGCATCTTTTCCAAACGAAGGACCAGGGGAATAAAAGACATTTGCGAAATGTGTTCACATGTTTTTCATGTTGTAGGCCGCCTATATCAACAAGTTTGTGTGTACCAGATACAATCTTTATATAAAATAAAATAAACGTTATTTCGATGTATTTTCTAACATCTGACACGTTTTTGTTTTCGTTATTTTCGGCCAAGCGCATGCCAAAACGAATTTGAAAAGTGAACCATGAAAGATGGCATTTAATGTGAATGAAAATGAGGCTAAATAACTTAATTTTATAGGATTCAATTCGAACTTCATTTCTGACTCGGGGCCCAGGTGAAGACATAACACAACAGAATGATTTGCAAACAAAGGATCAATTAGGCCTGCAAGATTGTTTGATGCGATCAGTTTGCATTGCAGGGCAGGCCCTAAATTGGTTTCATTATCACCTTACCAAAGGGTCACGGGAAAAGAGATTACATTGTCCCTGGGGTTAGTAGCTCTGTCTTTCAGATAAGTATTGGAACAATGGACAATCGGTGCTGTTTAAAACCAATCTTTAAACCCGTTTAGCGTCACAGTTTGTGATGAAAACGATAAGGGGAGATCTATCCTTTTCATAAATTATAATGTATTTAGGCAGCAGCGTATGGCTTATAAAGTTATAAAGCTTGTAATACATTTACATCAATATTAACAAATACAAATGATTATGAAACATGGTTGAAAACAAAACAAAGCAGGACATTATGGTGCTGTGTGTGTGTGTGTGTGTGTGTGTGTGTGTGTGTGTGTGTGTGTGTGTGTGTGTGTGTGTGTGTGTGTGTGTGTGATCATGACCAAAAACCCTTTGATGCTGTGGGAGACTCTTTTAAAATAATTATATGATTTTGTAGCCTAATACACATTTAACAAATACCCATTTTTTCAGCTGTTTATTTTTACTTTCTTAACAGAATCAAAGGTGTTATGGTTCATGATTTACGAGGATGCTGGATGGCTTGATTCTATAGACTTAAAATCATTGATATAAATAAATATTTTTGTAAATCTCAATGGGAAAAATGAATGTCAGATTATTCAGTAGGTCCAGAAAACCACGCCATGCACTGCATGCTCTATTAGAGACTTCTGAAAAATATTGATATAAATTATTTAAAGCCTGAAACCAAGCCATCCATGCTCCTGGTGAATCATGACCATATAAAACGTCAGATGAATATTTAATTATATTATAAACTATTTAATACATATTTTTTGTGCAGTAGGCCTATTCAAATAATTGTTTGACACAGAATCAAATGTTTTATGCATGGTCAGGATTCACAAACTGGCCCACATGCCCTATTATTAATATTATTATTATAAAATGGAGTTGGGATATGAATGCACATTTTTCCCATATCCCCATGCTTCTATAAACCTCACTGAATTGTTCACTTCATATTTGTCAATTACTCGGTAACAGATGTGCGCTCACGGCCCTGATCTCTCAGTCTTCAAACTAGGTTAATGGGGTCCAGTACAATTTGGACCATCAGGGCCACATTTTGGGCATGTGGATTCTATAGGCTTACTCATGACAGCCTTGCCTACAACTATAGGCTTTTAAGGTGCCGAAACCTAACCCGATTCCTAAACTTAATCCCAGTAAAACTATGGTATGCCTATAACCCTAAACATATAAGCTGATTCTCAGTAAAACAAATACAAGAATACAAGAACCGCCCCCACCGAGCGGTCGGTGTGAGGTCAGCGGGAAAAAATGAGGGCGAGCGTGTTTTAAGGTGAGCATTTCGGTTACCATTATGCTAACAAACGTTTCATGTCATGGACCCCCAAATTGATTTGTATTTGGGGACCCTCATCTGAAAATATGTTGTGCCAGGGAGGGACCCTCCGGAGAAAAGATCTATGTAAAAAAGAATTCCAAACATTTTCGATATTTTTCAGAAATGTTCAAAAATTGCAGGTCTATACAATCTCACATCTGCAATTTTTGAACAGCCAGCATATTATACAATATGGATAAAGTGATTCAAATGATTGTGATGCTTTTGCTGCATGGGGACCCCCACACCTCACTTTGAGAACCACTGTACATTTCCCATATACTCACTGTGTGTCATTGGGCTCACTGGGCTGTGGGGTCTGTGGACATCCATGTCCTTCCAGGCCAGCATTTCTCTTCCATGAACGTTATAGCCCGCTATAAGATAGAAATAAGCCATTGTTCTTGCATTTATAAAAACCTAAAGAAAATATTCAAATATTTGTTTGAATCAGGTAATCAGGTTTCTGATCTTGACACAATTAATGCCATCTTATAATGAACATTAGTGATCAATTATATGATCATATATGTGATCATATTGGTCGGAAATGGGTGAAGTGGTCCTCCAGCCCAGTAGTTCTCAAACATTTTCACGGCAAGGACCACTAAATTATTCAGTTGCTTGAATCAATATTTATAAATGGGTGATTAATTTGATATGCCCCCCCACCCCACACCTCCTATAGCTCATTGTAACTTCAAACTCCATGCACGTGTTAACCATGTTAAGACTCATTGATCGGATAGCCTACTTTCAGCAAAAGCTTTCCCCACAATAACCTGAAAAGGCTGAAAAGAAAACTACCTGAAAAGACACTAGCATGGAGCCCTGAGGGACTCCTGCGCTCAACCATATGGAAGCGGTCAAATCTGTTTGAGATATAGAGCTATAAGATGGACAACGTCTGTTCTCAGCAAGAAAGTGTAGCATGAGTCAAGGCTCTGTAAAGGGGTGATGGGTGAGACTGACTGAGCCTGTGACAGCCTGGGGTTTTCATCATACTGGTGTGACATTTTTCTTTGAGCGAGGAATGGAAGAGTTTTTTTTCACGGGGCGGCCCCGGCCCTCCGCAACGTTTACGCTGGGCGGCTCGAGAGTCCCTCCCAGAAAGCCGTGTGTCAACAACACTGGTCCCATTGACAAGGGCAGAGACCAGAGAGAGAGAGAGAGAGGCGCCTTCTATGTGAACCCGGCCTGGCCTCACCCTTCCCCACTCACACCTCTTTACACTGAGTAAACCCTCTCCATTCATCCTTCAATAAATCTATCTCCTGGCCTTTGGCTGAGCAGCATGTCAGTGCCTCATGTGAGGTGACTGCATGCAAATAAACTCATTGGAAAAATACTGCACTCTGTCTTATAACCGCTTGAACCTTAGCGTCTCTGTTCTGGGGGGGGAAAAAACATTCGGATAAGAGATTGTGGTGTAGAGACTAGAGTGGAAAAAGGAGGCCGGGTTATAGTACGCCAGTAGGCCTATATGCAGTAGAAGGTGGTAGGAAGTGGTAGGAAAAGCTGACATTTTCAGCAATTTGTTTGGGACATATTTGGGACCCGACCCAAAATTGGACCCACAAATTGACAATGTATATTGGTCTGTGGACCCCCATCTGAAACAATTTTGTGCCAGGGCACAATAAGAGAAATTTTGTGTTAAACGTTTAGAAAATAGCCCAAAATAGGTTTAAAGTGGTTTGGAACAGATTTCGCCTCATATTGCTGGAGCCCCTGGAGCCCCCTCATCAAAGACCCTGGTCCTTGAGGAGGTTTAAATGAACAACAGACAAAAGATGCATCACCAGCTATAAACCACACCCTGGATCGGTCGTATCTCATCTCATAAAGAACGATCAACGTTTCAGACAGGCTGTGGCATGTCTCTTCTTACGCCTGACACGTACTACGCCTACTCTGGCGCACACCCGAGAATAGCAGATCTACAAGCTCAAAATGCATCGCCAAAAGCGACACATTTTGAGCTTGTAGATCTGCTATTCCCGGCAGCTCTCGGGGCGCCACATGATGAATTATTATTAGGCTTTTAGACTGGTCAATGAAACAGTCTCTCCTATATCTATAGACACACAAGTTATTTATTAACCCCTGTGACTCCAACTGCAACCTGTGTCGATCACCTGGACTACAGCTGCTACATGCACCCAACAAACACAAGGTGTTTTGCAGTGGTGGACTGACACTCACAGTAACTAAGTACATTTTGTTGCTATCGGGCAGAAACCTCCCACCTCCACATTCTAACGTTTAGTGTGTTTTCCTAATTTAACGCCCTATTGATCACTCACTATACAGTGTCACACAAAAGCATCAAAAGTAGCAGATCTGCTGGAAACAGCGCATTTCGAGGTTGTAGATATGCTACTATACTACAATTAGGTATACTTTTACTTCCCTTAATCGCAATGTGATGATGTCACACCCCCTGTCTCAGGTAGTAGGTAACCTCTTAGTATACGAGCAGTATGTATGTAAAGATTGTGAGCTAGTATTACGGTATACAGTATATTTGAAATATTTTGACAAATTTGGAAAAAGTGAAATGGTACTGGTAATATCCTTTAAGTATATTTTGACACGTTTGTAGAATTTATACATTGTATAAGTACTTATACAAGTATTTATACACTGTGTTGTGGTTGCTACAAACAAGAAATTACACATGGCTACAAACAAGAAATGTCATATTATACCAGCTTGCGGCAAGTACTAATAAATATCTTCCTAAGACAGTATATGGCAACATTGCAGTCTGCCTTGCTTCAATTGTTTTCAAGGTTTAAAAAAAAGGCTACGTATGATCATGTAGCTGCATGCAGAAGAGGTCTGCTCGGCTTGATTTCAATCAGAACCGTCGGTAGTTGTAATGCCATAGCCTGAGAGGATGTTCCGGTTGCACTGATTGAAGATGGAGTGCCGTGATTCCCCCCCTAAAACATGATCATCAGGTATATGATTACGGTATACTAGGAGGAAGATTGTTTTAAAAAAGTGTACAGAAAGTGTTAAAAAAATGATGTGGTCACACCCACAGTTCATTAAGTATATACCCATGGTTTTCACCGTAGCACCACCTGAACTTAAGCCTCTCCCACAGCTGTGCGTTGTATTATAATGGGGGAGTGGTTTGGGGAGGGGTTATAGGGTTATGATGTCACAAAAATGGTGTATTTTCGATTGGACCTTTTGACTCAATGGCTTTCAGCTTTCAGGAAGAAACCAAAAATACACAGGGAAGACATATTTTAATATTCTAACCACACCTATAAGAGTAATGTTAACTCCATACTCCATAGACATATTCAAAACAGTAAGGGTACAACAATCACGGCACTCCATCTTTAAAAGACAGCCAATGATGAAAAAGTAACGGAAAAGTAGGCCTACTACTAGTTGCAGCGAGTTAATATAAACCAGCTGGTAAAAAATACCAATCCTTTGTCATTTCCCTCTATAGCAGCAGTTGTCAGCCACCGGAGTACTGTGGTACACATTCCCCTCTTGCTGTATTTGGGTGTTTTCACTGTTTGCTTTTAGGCCAACCAAAACAAACAGTGAAAACACCCACACACAGAACATGATAACCCCCCTTATACAAGTTGTATCATTGAAAAACTATGGTTAAAGAAAACCGGGACATTTCTGTGTTTTAGAAATACCATGCAGGACTCCGCAGTCAAACTGGGACGTCTGGTCACCATAGTTAAAATAACATAAGAAGGATCTTATCTCCATCTCCATATTTAAACTTTTTTCCCCAATTTCTTTCATAAATGAATGCCGCCCTAATTTATCACTACAGCATCACACAAAAACATCAAAAGTGGTTGTAGTTTTGAGCTTGTAGATCTGCTGCTTTTGCTGTTTTTGAATTTGAAAAGTAACAGTTTTGGACATGTGAGGTTAATACCCGACAGAGACGATATAAGAAGGGAGCATAATATTAATACAAATGCATTTAAAAAGAAGCATCCATGCTAGGTGGGCCAGGCCCCCATGGCTTAAAGCAATTAATTCAGCATTCTGACTTAAACTCTTGGCTCAGTGTGACAGCTTGGAGATAAAAAAAAAAAAGGAAGAAAGAAAATGCAGGTTCTCTTGGGAACAGAGACAAGATGGCAGCCTCCCTTTCTAGACTGTTTGCTCTCTGGCTCTGAGAGCAATCTCCCCCCTGTCAGAATGAAATGCAAGGACACAGACAATGTGCCAGGAGGAGACAGGGGCAATGAACAGTTTGGAATATTTGCTTAGCAGAAGAGCCGCCACAAAAGGCAGAGCTATGCCCTCTCCCATGAATCAAGGCACCGTCTTATAGGACTCTTTTGTTGTGGCAGGGTTCGCATCCTCAGCTATTAGAAGAGGATATTAAACATATATATTGTGTATTATCGTCGCTGTCGTTGAAAGCCTTGTACGTGTAAAACTGTTACTTTTCAAGAAATGTACAAAATAACCTGTTCCGATGGATCCGATGTAGTTATTTCTTTGTCACACATTAGGTCAATGTTTATGAAACTCACAGACACGTAACCACTTTCACTTTAATTGTGAAAACACCAATCAGACAACCTCACAATGTGTCAGCTCTTGTTACTACTATTGGTTAAATCTAAATGTTTATAAATCCCACAGACCCACTTACAACCTGACGTTCGTATTTTGTGACACATGTTATCGTCAAAAGTTATACAAGCTCACAACATTGCCATGCATTGTGAGCTTCATGTAGATCTGGTATAGTTTTGCTATACTCATGCATGACATTGTCATATGAAGTATAATGCATAATTATCAAACTGGGGGTCCTTGAAATTAAAAAAAGTTTGAGAATCACTAACTTACAAGGACCCTTACAAGTCCCTGCTGCTATTGCCCATTTCTCTCATCATCCCATCCCTCAGCAAGGGCCAGCACATCCCCGTGCATGCAGCTATAGGGCTGTGTGGGTGGGCTGCTGGGCGTGCAGCCTGCAGGTTTGAAAGGCATACGGAGCACACAGCTTAAAGTCCTTTTCATCTCAAGAAAGCGTCATTGTACACATTGTACATCTCCATGAATGACAAACAGCTGTCTGTGTCGAAACGGAGCCCACTTTTTGACATGTTATAACGGCTCAAAAGAGATCCTATAACTATTAAAAGATGTCTTTGCATTATTATTGTCTATTTACTTTTTCTTCTCCGTTTGCACATTACGTCATTACATCTTTCCAAATACAAAAAGAAAACACAGTCAGATTCTATTGCTATTGGTGCCGCATTAAACCACTTTGCCCAAAATGGAGTCATACATCATAGATAATATCTATGACGTCACAGATCCAGAAGCCACACCAGTAGGCTACTATACACTTTACAGTGTATAGGCTAAACTACACTGGATCGCAAAATCTACTCCTCAGCGTCAATACGTTTTGTACACACTGAGTTAAACTCAGTGTACGACTTCTAACCATATGGACCTGTAAGGGTCAAAGTTACAGACCTGTCCATGATCTGACTGGACCCCCCTGGTGGTGGTCCCACGACAATATGGATCTACGTGTTGTGAGCTTGTAGATCGGCTATTTTCGGAGCTTGACACCCAAACGCAACCAAACATAAAATTACATACCGTAGTCATAATTCTACTGAATCTCTTCTCCACTCCACTAGTCCTTCCCTAACATTTGAGCTTGAAAAAAAAAAGTTTTAGTCGACGAAATTAACTCCATAGCGAGAAGGAGAAACTCGCAATCTTGGAGAACAATGCCATGTACCTGACCCTAGCTGTTGACCTCTGACCCTGCCATGGCACCGGCAAGGTATGCAGTCAATGTTTAACTAGACATCCATCTTACCTGCACCACCTCCACGAGCACATTCCACCTCTTTTATATGACTGCTCTATTTTTAACTTTTACTCGTTCCAAGTGTCACTCAGGGAGGCTGGGGATTCAAGTGAGTCTTTGGTTAGGGCTTAAGCTCGCCGTTGGGAGTGTTTGCTGAAAGTGTAGCATGTTCTGAGCTGCGGGGGTTAAGAGGGTGCAAGGTGCAGCGTCACTGGCACTGCAGAGCTGTTGAAAACAATGCCCTCTTGATTGCAGGGAATGATGATGCAGGGCTGCGAGTAATGACTATGGGCTCCATTTTCGTCACCGCTAAACCCCTTATCCCTAAACTTCTTTGCCTTTTTTTTTTACTTTTTTGAAAAACATTTTTGAATAGTTCAACTATAGCCAATCTACATTGACACGTTGTGAGCTTGTAGACTGGCCATTTTAACTATTCAAAAATGTTTTGCAAAATAGTAAAAAAAAAAGGCAAAGAAGTTTAGGGATAAGGGGTTTAGCGGTGACGAAAATGGAGCCCTATGTCCCCAAAATATGCTTTGCAATGTTTTGCCTATACAATGACATTCCCAAAATCGGGATGTAGATTATGAATTGATAATTTTATTAAATTATCAATCTTTTTTTTTTCTTTCTTCTATTTAATCCAAGCTGGAACACAATCGATTGGATTGATCATTAAAATAGAGATGCTCTGAAGTGGAACTACACACAGCCCACCCATCTGTGTTAAGTGGTGACGGGTGGGCCTTGAACACTTTAAAGACTATCTTTCAAGTGGGCCCTGATCCAGAAAAGGTTCATCAGAAGTGAACTTCTCATCCATTAAATGAATGGAATGTGAATTGAATGTGCGTTGGAGGGCCTCTTTTAATTAACCCACTCATTAATTAATGAACACACACTCGGTCTGCAGAATGAGCTGGGAGCCAGCTCCCTCCTCTCAACTCAACAAAGGTTGGCCCAGCATTGGAAATGTGAAAACATGGACAAACTTTTCACACTTTGCAATTTTACAAGGCTGGCATGATCAGTTGATCGCCCCGACGCCCAGTGACGGGCAGTGAAAACAACCATTGTTTTTCACAGACCCAGGGGCCACGTTTTGGTTCCCTGGTGGTCCCCGAACACGACGTGGCAGAACAGTGTGGTACTGTGTCAAACATGTAAATGAATGTGCGGTCGACGGATGTGATGCAATCCCAAGTGTGAACTGGCCAACACCAGCTGGAGACTCCTGAATCACTGCCCTCCACACCCTGTATGAAAATCAAGCAATAAGCACCAGTTATACTTATGAGTCGAATGCAATCAATCCAGCAGGCTCGCCTGGAGCCGACTGGCTCTGACACTGAAATGCGGAGGCGTTTGTCGCGTGGTCCGACTATAACTGACCCTAAATCTAACCCTACAGTAACGAGTAAGACGCGCAAACGCGGGAAGCGAACGCAGCTCGTACATATTTGGGTTTTGGACGTATAGCTGCTTTGGGGACTCCTTATATGGTTATGGCTGAGTCATGGTGACGTAACAGCGGGACAGACACTTGCATCAATCACAAACAAATCACTCAGCTCCATATATGGGCACAAAAGCGGGACAGACATAAGGCTAAAACATAATTGCCCGGACTCTTCTTCAACAAAGATGGCGAAAGCAAACATTCTTTGTCCTCACTATACTTATACATACAATTGTATGGTACAGAACACTGAAGTCCTTAAACTGGCCGTAAGTCCCCTACCTCATATCAGTCTTAACCAGCCATGTTGTAAGTCCGTTTCACGATATTTTTTGCTTCAGCGTAATTTCACTTCCGTGTTTCCTAATCGCAGCGGAGAATACATGTAGTCGGCCCCATGCAGGGGAGCCTGCTGGCACGATTGTATTCGAGTGATAAGTAACCTACTGGTGATTCGAAGCGGGTCCCTCATGTCTAGCATCAGGGTCTTAGGCCTGATGGCCTAAAAGTCTAATATCTCCCCCAAGCCATAGGCCCAGGGAGTGTCCTTTGGATTAGTGGTTAAGATGTTGGCTTTCCACACGGGGGACCCGGGTTCAAATCCCAGGCATTACATTAGGTCTGCTGTCACGCCGCAGTGAGTCTATGTACTGTACATATGTGGTGCACAAAACCTAACCTATCCATAACAGTAAGCACGGAGCAGCGCTGTCTGTGACCTGTGGGAGGCCCCCTGTAGATTACCATGTTTCTGCCCAGCTATTTTTCGTATATAGCATTCTTACAGCCTATTCATACTCCAGTTTTGATGAGGTGGCCACCGTTTGGTTAGTAGAAACATGCAGAGAGATGTGTTTGGGTGAGCGGTGAGTCGCTTATCACCGCAACTGGAGTATGATTGTATGAATAGGCCTTTAGACACCGTCCAGGGCCCTTTCCTGCTGTACTGTGAGCGTCCATGTGCCAGCCCCATACAGCAGTACGGACTCTACCGTAGCTACAAACAGCCTCTTGAGGACATCTCACACTCATTCCAGGAAAGTTCTCCGGAGTCCGGACCTTCAGATCCTGTTCCGTCAAAGCAGACCAGGTGCAGAGATGTGACGTAATGTGTAAATGGTAAATGGTGCATTGATATAGCGCCTTTATCCAAGGCGCTTTATATAGATTGTACATTACATTCACCCATTCACACACACATTCATACACCTTTAGTGCATTTCATTCGCACGCACGCACGCACGCACGCACGCACACACTTGCTCGTGCACAAACACACAAACACACACACACACCGATGGCAGACGAAATCATGCAAGGCACCAACCTGCACATCGGGTGCATAACCCGCCCCATGTAAATAGCAGATGCAACGTGTGCAGTCACCTCTCAGAGAGAGAGATGACAGAAAGAGAAATCTTCACCCATTAATCATTTACTACAGTATTAAAGGCCCATGACGCTTTGTATTCTGTCAGCACCAGGGAGAGAGGGGGGTGGGGTGGGGGGGGGTGGGTCGTTATCTGTAATGTCTCGTGACACGCCGCTGTCTTTTTCCTCAGGAGCTTGAGGAAAGCCGGTGAGCAAACACAGGTGTTTAGAACTCCACGCACGCGCTGTCAGGGACAACGGCAAACAAGGCCAGCTATGCCCCCCGGCCCTGTGACACTCTGCTGCTGCTCGTCTCCGCCCCACATCTGTGAGCTTCCACCCAAAGTGATTAGCCAACATGTGTAGCCCACTATACTGACATTTCAGTTGCTTATACACATCACAATGTATGAATGTATAGACCTGCTTACCAGGGTTAGATTTGTAAAAGGACACATTTCATACCACCGTGCTATAACATAGCGAATCCACAAGCTCTCTTTTGCTATTTTTGATCCTGAAAAACAGTTTTGGACATGAATGAGGTTTCCACCCGACAAAGACGATCAATATATATCTATATATATATATATACTGTATTGTATAGTGTGCTAGAATACAGCCTCAGAATGTTGCACTGAAGACAACTGATCTACTGATCTACAAGCTCACAAAACACCACAAATAAATGATGATCTGATCTGATCTGCAGATGATCATGATCTGCTATTTTCAGTGAGTGTCGCCGAAGCATGACCATACAAGTCCGAGGCAACGGATGAGAGGTTGAACAAACTCATTTCTGGAGGAAAGGCCACTCACCGCTGAAAACAAAACAAACTAGATTCTAGTCAAGTACTCTTATATGACCTCTTTATAGTGAATGAATGGGCCACGAGGAGGGCCCCATCCAACTAGCCTGGTAATTTACTTTGGTTCACAAAATGTCAATACCGCGACTGTCACCGGGGTGGTTTAACCCGCCATCCCAACCATAATGGTTTGAAATGGTGCTGCAATCAATCTAGGCCCGACACAACATACGCACTACATGCATTAGTCATTTTAGTGTATATATTTTTACTTGATTTGTTTGTGCGTGGGTAAACACAGAGAGACCCTGTTTGACTCTGTACACTATCTTCACCACTTAAGTGAAACCCTATATTGTCTCTATCTGGCAGAAACTTTGTATTTTTTGTAACCCATTTTTCACCCGGTGCCAATTGCCTAAACTGTAATCCAGGGCGCTACCTCTGCCAACCTGGGGAGAGCCCTGAACTGAGCTCATGCTTCCTTCAATGCATGAGGAGTAAGCAGGCCGCTTGTTATCACCTGACAGGGAGGAGTTTCCTCGGTAGGACACGTAGCACGCGGAAGGAACATGTCATTTTTCCAATTTATGTTTTCTTCATAAATGAATGCCCTACACTTCATCATACTTTCTGATTGTCACACAAAACCAGCAAAATATCCATACTGCACAATGCACATGCTTTTGAGTGTGGACGTGCACACATGCACACACGGCTACAAAGCGAGGCACATCTCCTTGACCCCGCTATTGGCTCATTCACTCCTATCATTTCCTTAGAAATCCTTAGAAAAACACTCCCCCAGGCCATTTTAAATAGCACACAGCCGCATGTGCTGGCTATCGTTGTTCTGTCTATTGGCTTTCAGCGTCGCCACCGTTGTTTTTCTCTCCTAAAGTTTGTCCTGGGCACCGACCGATCAGGGCTACGTAAAGCCCACTGCAAATATATGAGGAAGATGGCCGCCCCACATGGCAGGGTTTGCTCAGTCCGAGCGAGGGCATATATGCACTGACAACAGGACAGGAGAGACGAGAGGCTTGGATGGATGCAGTGGTTCTCAAAGTGGGGCCAGGGGTCCTTAGGGGGGTTCCAGGCGGTCCCCAGCCAAATTTGTTAATGTAGCATAACAACTTTTTTTAAAAACACTATCATATTTTATACATTGGCTATTCAAAAAGAGCAGATATACTGACAGCGCGTCACTGCAAGTTTAATGCACATTTGCTATTTTTGAACTATTTTTGAAAAAATTAAATAAAAAAATAATAAATTTACACAAAGAATGTGCTATTGTCAGTTGTCAGATTCTATTACTCACATGGGCTCTTTAAAATCCTCTTGTTGCCCTTCCCCTTCCCCCCCACACCTTATGTTGTAAACAGTTCTACAAGCTCTATCGTGTTTGGAGTAAAAGAGTGAAATAAGCAACATGTATGTAACGTTGTTCCACCTTTGACCTCATGGACGTTGAGTAGAGTTCTCAGTATTGTTATTGTGCTGAGTCACGTCTATGACAGTTGAAAGACTTGTGCATTGGTGTGGTTTTTGTGTTTACGTATATAGCCTATATTCTCCAGGTGAGTTAATGTGTGCGCACGTCACGTACGCGTGCATGTTTGAAATTAACAGACCAATAAGGTGCTACGGTGTCACAGCACTATAGGCTAAATTATGAAACCTCATAGGCTACTTTACTTAAAGTGATATTTCACTTTCACTTTCATGCTTTTGTGAACACACCATCAGTTTTTAAGGATCCCTGGCTAATAAGACAAATATGCCTTAAAACATTATACTTGCCTTCTATTACTAAAACTAGAATTTCGGCCCCCTTCGGGGGCCTCATCCCAGTGTCGTTGCAGCGCAATATGGGAAGAAAGAAATAGCGGGAGGTGACAGACTCCACTTCATGTTTCAGCTGTGTTTTTAAACTCAGTAGTGTGCCCTGCACACAGCGCACACTCGCAATTGCAGCTGGAGGGCGACGCGACACACACACACGCCAACACACACACACAGAGCGATGTGTGGATAAATCACTGAGATTTGGGAAATGTGTTCTGAATGGGCCTGAATATATGTGTGTAGGCTGCAACAATGATTTCATAAAGTGTAGTTTAGTTTGAACAGGCAACTAATGTAGTGATAGATTAATTGAATGGGCCTGAATAGATAGATAGATTTCTTTATTTTTGTGTCATGCACCAAAGGCGCCCAGCCCACATGGGCTTACAGGACACACCATATCATTGCATTCAATATTGCATTGTGTACAATAAACAGATATGTTTTGTTGATATTCCCTTTTTTTTTTACACAAACAAAAGATTCCACTTCATGTTTCAGCTGTGTTTTTAAACTCAGTAGTGTGCCCTGCACACAGCGCACACTCGCAATTGCAGCTGGAGGGCGACGCGACACACACACACACACACACACACACACACACACACACACACACACACACACACACACACAGAGCGATGTGTGGATAAATCACTGAGATTTGGGAAATGCGCACGCAAGCACAGAATGCACGGCGTTACAGGATTGTATAGGTCACCAGTTTTGGTGTGACACACACGGCTTCCACATTTAGCTTCATACTGGGTGAAAGTGTCGTTATATAGGCGAGTAATAATTGCGGCTGGAGGGCGACGCGACAGCGACACACACACACACACACACAGGGCGATGTAGTAAATATAGGCGAGTATTAATAATGTGCATGGATAGTGCGTGAGTTTGGGTTCAAATCTGCGCACACTCGCAATTGCAGCTGGAGGGCGACGCGCCACACACACACACACACAGGATGTGATTTGGGAAAAGCACTGAAAGAACAAACGATGCACGGGCGTGCAAGCGATTAAGCACGCACAGGCAAATGTTTACACACACACACACACACACACACACACACACACACACGATGTGATTTGGGAAAAGCACAGAAAGAACAAACGATGCACGGGCGTGCAAATGATTAAGCACGCACAGAAGCACGCACAGGCAAATGTTTGGAGAAGCTGAGAAGCACACGCATGGAACATGCTGTGATTAGAGACTGACACGGGAGTGGATTTCCACTCCTGTCGTGTCCCACTCCCACAGAAAAAATCCTGTCCTGTCCCAATCCTGGACCAATGTAAAAATAAAATTCCTGTCCTGTCCCACTCCTGTAGAATGACTCCTGATCCCATCCCGCTCCCACTCGAGATGACTCCCACTCCCATCCCGCTCCTGTTTTTTTTTTTTTTTTTTTTTAAATACCGCATTGTGCCGATTATAGACCACTCCAATAATAAGATGACCCCCATTTTTAAAGACTAATTAGTGAAAAAAGTACATTGAAATTCAATTAGTCTAGTCCCCGTCCCCGATAACAAAATAAATAGTCTTATATTCAGCACAATATGGTAAGTTAGTCATTAAGGCAATGGATGGCGTTCTTTTTTTTTTTTAAGAGTATTGTTTCATGCCATTAAACAATGTGGCACCAGGAACAGTTAACGTGGTAAATGTAATGTTATATTATATATATACCATACGGCATATAATTCCTTAATCCAGTGTAAACAACAATCTTCAAAGGCCCCAACACATAATACCTTACCATACCTTGCTATGGTGGAATGTATGTCAGTTAAAAAACAAAACATTGGTCAGTCACACCACGCCTATGGTAACAGTACCTTAGTTGAATAAACCCAAACATGGTATTTAATGTTTTATTTTATTAAGACATTGTTTCCTTCTCTCAGTCCCTGTCGCAGGGTAAACAAAACGTCATATAGCACATGGCTAATTGTACCGTGCCAGGGAGGAGGAGGAGGCGGAGCGGCTGTAACTTTCTCCAGGCCAATAATGGATTTAATCATTCCAAAAAGGTCTCTCCATTCATTGCTACGGTCGACATGCTCGTCTCACTGTAACTCGCTTTTAGTTTTGACTAACGCAAGCGCAAAGCAAAGCTACTGCTGCGCTGTGCAGAAGAGCCATTTAAGTTGAAGTGAATGCGCAAGATGTGCGACATTGAGGGGGCAGAAAACTGAGCGCTCGAGCACTGTTCATGCAGCCTGGAGTTCAGAGGAGTGGGACTATAGCTGGAGTTTGATAGTTGAGATTGTAGAGCTTGTAGATCTGTCTGTTTTTGCAGCTCCGGTGTCAGGGTAACAATAAGAAATTATAGGCAGAGATGAAGTGAAGTTGAACAGCCAAGCAGCAGCAAGCTACGCTACGCTAAGCTAAGCTAACATCACCACCACCATGGCTGGTGTTGTGTTAGCTTAGCAGCGAAGCCTTAGCTTCTTGCAATGCCATAGCGTTCTCACTGCGGTCTCACGGTTATGTGGGCTGCTGCTTGGAGAGGAGAGGGGTTTCTACAGGCGGCTCAGCGGCTGCTATGACCGTCCGGTACAGTGGGTCGGTCACACACAGCACAGAGGAGCAGTGAAAGGGGGAGGAGGCTCTGTGCTGGTGGAGAGTTTGGCAAACATGACGATTTTGACGTCACAGAAAGTTGTCCCATGGGATCGTGTGGTGATGTAAAACAATATTTATAGAGTAATTAAGACATTTCTTTCAATTAAATGTAGCCTATATGTATTCTGGGAGTGTGCCGAATTTATTTTGCATATAGAGATGTGTGGTAAAAGTGTGGTTCGGTCGGAGAAAGCTGTTGGATAAACGGCCACTGTGCTTATGTACCCCTGTCTATTAGGGTAGCAGGATAAATAAAAATATATATATTTTATTTCTTTCATAAATAGAGAATCTTTTAATTAATAGGAACTGCTCCCGTCGCAAGTTTATGATGTAATATTATGTCCATGTGTGGTCCAGCCCTATGGAATATATGGAATGCACATGCTAAGAAAAAGTATTTAAAATATTGCTTTGATGCTAATATTATCTTTAGGAAGTACCGTATATGAAGTAGTTCTTATTAGCATATACACTCCATACATTCCATAGGGCTAGACCATATATGGACATATGACATCATCAACTTGCGACAGGAGCAGTTCCTATTAACTGAAAGATCTTTATTTATGTTTTAAGGCATATTTGTCTGATTAGCCAGGTTTCTCAATTCAGTATTTAGAATAGATATTGTAGGCTGCCCCGCAGCTGGAGGGCTCATCTGAGGATAAACTAGAGAGGATGGCTCTGTCTCTCTATCGATGGATTCATGTCTTACACAACCAATGAAGTCAAGTAGAAGATGGCTCAAGGTACAGTAGGAACCATTTTCTATTTTTTCTGCTGCTGCTTCTGCTGTTTCTGCTGCTGCTTGTGTTGTATGCTATACTATACCTTAGCTAACCATGTTCAGTGACTGGTTCTGCCTCTGACATTGAATCTACAGTTTGTATGTTCGGTTGTGCAACTTGTGCCTGCAGGGCTGTCATGAAAGTATGGGGGGTTCTTGTAAATTGTAACAGGGAACAGTTTATGTGGCTATTGGTCACTTCAATTATCCTTTGTGTGAGGTTACTATTTCCTTCTAAGTTCAAGTTAGATTGACATAACAGCCATCAATTCCAAATGTAGATCTACAGTACAGTATAGGCGTAGCTCTGGTCCATATAGCATTATATCTCCTTATGGTACTTTTCAACTTCCTGCGCTCGAATGAAAGGCTGTCGACTGCTGCAAAAATAAAAAGGACACTTTTGCTCCTAACCAATACAAAGACGGTTTTGTGGAGTTGAAAATCGCTGTGTGAACCGGTCTGGAGCAGATGGTAATTTACGTGATGTTGTAGTCACTTATTTGTAGTCATCAGGCAGGAAACCATGACGAAAGTTACCATCCGCTCCCGTCCGGATCATAAATCTGAAATGGAATGCTGCCCAGGCTACTTCTACATAGACTTCTATTGGCGAATAGTGACACCGGAAGTTTACGGAATGCATTGGAGTCTATGGGCTCGCGCGAGTACATGAACCACCGTGTGACCAGGCTGTTTTCTGCCCCCCTCAATGTCGCAACTCTGTCTATACTCTATGGCTCTGACATGTATAAAATGCACTTTTTGGCCAGAATATAAATGATTTAATCGTTAGAAAAAATATGTTTTAGTTACTCCACTGCACCCTCTACAGATCTTGTCATTATAGAAAGATTTTTCCTTCTGGTGAAATATTTTCTTTTCTGGCCAAAAAAAACAACTGAATAAAGAATACAAAAAAAGAAAAGGGATAGGAAAGAAGCCCCAGTTTCCATTATTATTTGTATGTCTCTAAAAAGCACATTGTAAACCATAACTGTGCATAATTGTTAACCGAGTCTGGTGTGCATGCATGCATGTGCATGCATGCACACACCCCCAGCCAAGGGATCAATGATGGTAAACGCTCGCTATCCAAACAAGCCAGTGGACGGCTAAGCTCTGCAGTAAAGCCTTCGGCCGCTTCTAAAGCCACGATTTATTCTTAGTTTCGTGTGGGTGTCGTGCAAAAAATTTCCAAAAATAGACGATCTACAAGCTCACAGCGACACGCTGTGAGCTTGTAGATGGGCTATTTTTCGGATGCCATCTCCAGCTTAACCCATTCTGACCTGAGATCAGATTCATACAAGGTTTCCACTGGACACAAACTGTTCTGATTAAGAATGGTGCAGCCTCTCC
Source organism: Protomyctophum bolini (assembly GCF_963924005.1). NCBI lineage: Eukaryota > Metazoa > Chordata > Actinopteri > Myctophiformes > Myctophidae > Protomyctophum > Protomyctophum bolini. The sequence goes on along the minus strand of NC_137880.1, from coordinate 13,800,364 downwards.
ATTAGTCCCACATCACACCAAGGTATTATTATTCATAAGGCTGGTGATTGCTTTCTTAAACAAAGCTAGGCAGGGTCAGGCGTAGGTGAACCATGGATAGCACTGATGTGGAGGAGAACCGTCAAAACTCTCTATGATCAATTAAGAAAAGACAAAGAATACTCTTTTAAAGGCATTGGGATAAGTGATATTATTTTGGTTAAAACATATAGTGTTTCAGTTCCTATTTTGTCTGCTCATTTCATTGTGTCGATCACTTACAATCACTTGTTTAATCTGTATCTTGACTGAGTTCGCTATCCTGATTGGATCAAATTGGTATCCCAACCTGAAAATGCATTTTCTGTTTATTAAATAGCTGGAGAGACATGGCAACTTACTAGCAACTTTAACTTTTTAACACACAACCAAATAAAATCACTTTAACTCTGAGAGGATAGCCTAAACTGGTTGAAATGTTTAAATCATGTTTTTTCTGAGCACAGATCACCGTCCGGCCTGCAGGGTTGCCTACAGGTCCTGTAAAATGTGGAAGGCACTATGGCAGTCATAGCCAATGGAATGAAATGTGCAAAATATGACTGATATCTTGATCACGACTCCCAGGATATATTATCGATCTTGACACCTCTGTAACACCCACACAACACAACTTCACAATGCAGTGTATATATGTGGTGCAGTTACAGTACACAACACAACACCATGTCAATCTGCAGCCCAGAATCTTGCCATATTGGCGAGATAACAGGCATCAGATCCCTTGATTGGCCAATCGGTTTCACGGATTGGCCAAAGGGGCAGCTCAGGGGTAGAGTGGAGCAGCCGGATGGGAACTGTGAGGTTCCCAGTTCGATCCCGGGCTGCTCTTGCGTCAACCACCACCAAGCCAATTGTAGCGTTGGACATGGCCATCCCTCCGGACTATGGGACCGTGTTGTTGAGTTGACTGTGTGATGACAGGATGTAAGAGGAGCATGAAGGGTGAAAGCTGCTCCTATTCAGTGCTCCGGACCTGTTGCCATGGATACATTATATACTACAGACTCTGAGATGAGCGTGCACACACCTGCACTGACGTGTTTTGTTGCCTGCAATGAAACGACTCAGTATACAGTCATATAACCTCTCATATAGGAGGGGGAAAAGTCATCATACAATAGTGTATAGTGACCAATGGCGCATATAGCAGTGGAGATTTGATTGTGTCCGGAAATATTTGATAACGGTTTGCACAAAGGCAAACCCGTTATGCAAGACCGGGTTGTACCTGTTGTCAGAGATGTATCTGTCTGTCTGTCTGTCTGTCTGTCTGTCTGTCTGTCTGTCTGTCTGTCTGCCTGTCTGAAAAAAAAAGTAATCAATAGAATAATTGCTAAGAAAACAATCAATAGTTGCTGACCTAAACCTAAACTACATCGTTGCTGTGGGGCAGAACCCTCTATCTTCATATTTGTGTATTTTCATAAATGAATGCCCCACTTGATCATACAGTGTCACACAAAAGCATCAATCAAAACGACGTGCTTTGAGCTTCTGCTATTTCTTTATTTGAATCCTGAAAACCAACAGTTTTCGGATATATGAGTCTTCCGCCCGACAGAGAGGATATTAACATGCAGTATAAACACGAGGGAGAGATCTTTTTGCTTTGTTGTGTCTCACTGAAACGTGTAAAAAAGAAAAGTCAGATTACTTCCAATGAATTTTAGATTAGGGGTTAAATAATAATGCGGTGGTTTTCATTCATAGGCCTATAGCTGGAACGACAAGAGAGAGAGAGGGGGCTACACCACTGTGGTCCTGTTTGAATGAAAAGCAAACATGACTGCCTGCCTTGCCCGAGAGAAGCTGACAGGCCAGTAAATGACATTGTCAGCCAGGAGAATTATCAGCCAGTTTACACTGTGTTTGCTCACCAAGAGCAAACACTGTGTGTGTGTGTGTGTGTGTGTGTGTGTGTGTGTGTGTGTGTGTGTGTGTGTGTGTGTGTGTGTGTGTGTGTGTGTGTGTGAGTGTGCGCGCGTGCATGCGTGCGTGCGTGCACAGAGACAGAGATGGGGGGAGCCAGAAAAAATGAGACAGAAAGAGAGACAGAAAGAATGTGTGTGTGTGAGAGAGAAACAGAGAGAGAGAGAGAGAGAGAGGGAGAGAAAGAGGGAGGGAGGGGATTCAGTCTTTGAAGTTCTGAATATTATCCAGAAATATTGCAGTATGGATGTGGTATAGCTTGTATTTGGCAACAACATAGTTTTCACTCTCAACCTTTTTTTCATTTCAAGGACCCCCTGGACCCCTCATTTGATACCTATTCTTTTCTTTAGCTTAGCATAAATTTGGTATGTCTACTGGGGAGGCCTAATAGGTTCCCATATCATCCATTTCTGTTCACATGGTGACAGGTCAAGGGACCATTTTCCAAAATGGTCCCTTGACCTGTCACCATGTGAATAGAAATTTGTTGTGGCAATGTAAAAATGGCCATGGCCATTTTCCTATTGCAGACCATGCTTTTGCCGACCAGGTATAGCATTGCAAGGTTGGTCCCATTGGAAACCGTAGGATCTCTATACCATTATAATGGTATTACTCACTTTGGGCTCACTAAAGATTTGTGATTTGTGTATGACACAGTCTCTGTGGCACTTTATATGCACATTATACATTATGCACACGTTATTAGGCAGGGGAACAGAAAAGAACATAAAACATGAAAGAAACTCAAACGATTTGGATCGTTTTTTATCTGGAAAATCAATAAGGGGGGGGGGGGTGCGCGACCTCTCCCTCCTATGTGCTCTATACATTTCTTGAGGGGCACACCTATGCCCAGCTTTGTGTGAATCATAGCGATGATTTGATTGGCTGATACTTGTGTGCAATGCGTAAGTTGGCAGCTCGACAGAGCGCATTTCTAGTTTTATAGAGCGGCTAGTGCCAGCTCCAATGCGATGCGTGGCTTTGTGCCCACCCATGAAGTCATGAGGGGGCCAAGTCTATGGACTTTATTACTATGACTTGACGTAGTGGGTGCCACAGTAAACTATGATCTTGACAATTACGCCATATGGCAGGCGAGTCTATGGACTTTGTTTTAATAGAGCACTTGTGACATAAATTGAATGGCAGCCGTTGCCAAGTCTATGGACTTTTACTGTTTGTTTAGGGCAGCAGTTTAAAAAGAAACATTAACGACGTGAGACATCATGTGGCCATTATAAATACAGTGGGTGCCCCTCACTTCACACGAGTGTGATTTTTTTTTACAACCACCTCAATTTATCGTTCACACAAAAGACAAAACACAAGTCAGGGTCAAAAAGTCAAAACAAGTGGCAGTTAAGCACGTCAGTGTTTTTACTAACCAACAATCAACGACAATCAAAAATAATGTCCCCAGTATTTCACTTCTCGTCAAATTCCTTCACATTCCTCTCTTCATTGCCATGTTATGAGCTCAGTCATCAATGTGGCATACGCTTCTTCGTTGGTGAGGTATTTATGGACATCCTTTGGGCCAATTCTCACTCTCAGTCAATCATTCAAAGTGCACTTTCCAGGAGCACTGCAAAAGTCCTCGTACTTGATGAGGCTACTTGTTATAGCAAAAAGGTCCTTTAGAGGCTGCATCTCCTGGTTTTATATCGCCACACTAGGAGATCGCAAACCTGGTATTTCAGCTCCATCGACTTTAGGGACGTTTTTGAGGGGCACTAGCCCCTACTATGCACAGCTTTGTGTGTGTATGTCCGTAGCAGGGAATGTGATGATTTCATTGGCTGAGCACGGAATGCGATGATATGATGATATATGATGGTGAAAGTTCAATACAATTTACAATTTGGGCATTTAGCAGACGCTCTTAATCCAGAGCGACTTACATTAAGCAAGAACAAAAAAGCATGGGAATACATCACATAAAAACATTTATCATGAAACATGCGTAAGCTAAGAAAGTAACAGTGGAATATCTATAATGAAACTATACATATAAGCTATACATCTATACTACTATGCTATACATATGTACTATGACGTGCTATGACTACATACAATGCACTTATGCTGTCTACATAACATGCTATAAGTCTGTATCAAAAGCTATCTAAGTCTACAGAATTGCTATCTAAGGGGGTGGGGTAAGTGCTATGGGCCATGATGGAGTCTGAAAAGGTGGGTTTTCAGACTACGGCGGAAAGTTCCCCTCACTTCAAGGCGGCTGCTGGCCCGCTGCTCGTGCCTCCTCTAATATCTCAGCGATCTCGCCCAACTCAATTTTCTTGCGGCTCTCGAGCGTCTCTTTCACTATCGGGTACGTTGCCTGGTCAATCGCTTTATCCAGAACGGACACATTTTCAAACAGTCTTTCAACCTTTTCCATGCATCTGGAGACCTTCCCTTCCAAGTCCTTCAACATCATGCTCAGTTGTACATGCACTGGGCTGGAAACCAGGCTAGGGTCTTTCTGCAAGTCCTGCAGGATTACAAATGCCTGCTGCACCTCCTGGAACTCCTGCATAAGTTGTTTGGTCGTCATATTGTCGTGGCGTTGTAAGAACTTCAAGTCTGGTTGTTCTTGTTCCAAATGCCTGATTGTCTGGACGAGTGTCCCTATATGGGCCGGTAACGCATCGCGATGCGATGTCGTATACGTCAAAGTCGCCAATATACATATACGGCTTAAAGGGGAAATCCACTCATTTTCAACATTGAACTATGTCATTAATATAACTTAGAGTTGTTGTGTGGAAATAATACAAATTCTGTCTAGCCTACAACTGGAGGTTTAGAACTTGAGGTCATGTGATCAGTGACATCACGAAGAGTACATCTAAGAGTACATCTTCGTGATGTCACTGATCATGTCACTGATCACATTACCCCATACCAAGTTCTATACCTCCAATTCTAGGCTAAATACTGTTTTGTCAGGTGAAACCTGACATAGGCCTACATCCTCTGCGGTTGGCTTTAGCGACCAAGTCATGGCTGCCCCTAAGCCAACACGATTGATTACTTGTGCGCAGGCAGAGCGCCCACCACTGCTGGTATGACTGCTGCTGAGTCCTAAAGCCCTCTGCTGCTGTCTAGGTTTAAAATACAGTAGTCGTCAGTGGTCCTTCATTGCCCAGTGGAGTACACCGACATACACACATACCCAGCCCATACATATTGACCTTATACGGAAACATACTTTTGTTACGTCATCGAGAACAGTACGTGGTTTCTCATTGGCTGGTAGAATGTACCGACATACATAACCAGTCGATCGCTGTTCTTGGTCCCTGATTGGCCGTGCGACGCCACCGACATATACGCAGCCGATTACAGTATACTTGTAGTACTGCTACTAACTAATGTCTATTAAACTGCTCTTCTAAATCCTTTAGACCCGTTATTGACCTTACCGCACACGCACACACACACACACACACACACACACACACACACACATACCACACCTAGAAGGCCAGGTCCAACGCCTCTCTTCCCAGTAGCTGCTCATAGGAAGGCCCACAAAGCAGCACACACACACTACTGCAACAATAATCATATATTATTAAATAAATTATATTTGCCAAACGCACCAGAATATTGCGATATTGGGGTTCAAGTGGTCAATGTCTGGTAAAAAAAACCCTCAATTTGTTTTTGTTTTTTGACTCTTTTAAATGTCCGCTTCCCACTTTTCCCCTTGGAATAACTGTCTGTTGTCAAGAGGCGACCAATCAGTCAAGTCATTTGGACTCGGACCTCCGTCAGATTGTTTGCTTAAGAGGGTCAATAGAAAGCGGTCCAGGGAAGAATAGTTAATTTGCATATCAGTGGTGGCTCACACGGACAACGCAAACACTGTGTTTATCTCAACTGGCCCTTTAAGCCTTTGAACCAGTGCTTTTCAACCTGAGGGCCCGGGGCCCACTGGTGGGCCGTGAGGATATTGCAAGTAGGGCCCCAAATAATTGGCAAAACACTACAAGATTTGAATGAGGATATAACATTAATATAAAAAGCAAGGATAATGTTAAATTAATTATAAACATTTTAATGGGTGTTTCATTACAATTACTCACCCCATGGAGACTTGAATATGCATGGATATGTGGAGTGAACGAACACTTTAAATTATGATCCAATTAAGCCAGAACGCAAAACACACTCTGTTACTCTGTACGGGTGTTATGTGGAGGTATTGCATTGTCCCTGGCCATGCAGGGCCATGCATTCAGAAAATCATATTTATTTTCCTTTTTATTGAGGGGCGCAAGCCCCTCCTATATTCAGCTAGTGTAGACGTTTGTCCTAACTCAAACATTAAATGCCATTGAGTCATTGACAATGGATGGAGCATTTACGACTACGTCATATGTGTCTGAGCAAATCGGCTATTTTGGTCCTAACACAAACATTCAGGGCTGAGGGGGCTGTCGCTCGGCTGCGGTGTTGTTGAGCAGCCTGCACCGCTCAGTTCACACAGGTGTGATTTTTCTTATTGCTTGGCCCCGTCTTATGGCTGCTTGCAGCTATATTTACATATTGTTACGCGCACAGGTACACGAGACTCAAACATATGTTTCTGCCTTCAGACAATGCAGCAGCATAGGTTATAATAAAAGACTCAAACATATGTTTCTGCCTTCAGACAATGCAGCAGCATAATAAAAGACTCAAACATGTTTCTGCCTTCAGACAATGCAGCAGCATACAGTAGGTTATAATAAAAGACTCAAACATATGTTTCTGCCTTCAGACAATGCAGCAGCATAATAAAAGACTCAAACATATGTTTCTGCCTTCAGACAATGCAGCAGCATATAGGCTAGGTTATAAGAAAAGAAAAGAAAAAAAGAGAGAAAAACCAGAGCGAAAAAGAGTCAGTAGTTTGATACTAATAGCATGGGTTTTCAACCGATGGTGAATCTTCGACCACCACCCTGACTAAGATGCAACCTGGGGACCACCACCCTGAGTAAGATGCAACCTGGGGACCACTACCCTGAGTAAGATGCAACCTGGGGACCACCACCCTGACTAAGATGCAACCTGGGGACCACCACCCTGAGTAAGATGCAACCTGGGGACCACTACCCTGAGTAAGATGCAACCTGGGGACCACTACCCTGAGTAAGATGCAACCTGGGGACCACCACCCTGACTAAGATGCAACCTGGGGACCACCACCCTGACTAAGATGCAACCTGGGGACCACCACCCTGACTAAGATGCAACCTGGGGACCACCACCCTGAGTAAGATGCAACCTGGGGACCACCACCCTGAGTAAGATGCAACCTGGGGACCACCACCCTGAGTAAGATGCAACCTGGGGACCACCACCCTGACTAAGATGCAACCTGGGGATGTATTAAAACTCATTCACTGCCAGAGTAAATAATTAATCCAGTGCTTTTAAGTCACACTCACAGAATATTTATATCCACTACGATCGATACCGTCACGAAGCCTTTCGCTGTGCGTTAGCAAAACAAAATCCAGATATGCAGCTTGGTGCCTTGCATGGTGTCTTCTGCCATCGGTGTATGAATGTGTGTGTGAATGGGTGAATGTGCAATGTATACATGTAAAGCGCTTTGGAAAAAGGCGCTATATAAATGCACTATTTACCATTATATTTACTACAATACGTAGGTATTTTTAAGCATGTACTCCAGCATGTAAACTCAAGTATGCATTTTAACTGAGCAACTTTAACTTGAGTATTTCATTAGACCCCTTGGTGTGGTTATTATGTGCAATGATGTCTTCCCTTTGTATTTATGGTTTCTTCCTGGAGGCTGAAACCTTGACAGTCAAACAGTGACATCACAATATCATCCCCTCCCCTAACCCCTTCCCCTTTATCATACAACAACAGCTGCGGGTGCGGCTTCAGTTAGTTACTATATGTTAAGCAAAGTTACTATGTTTACCCAGGGTAACTGGACTAAGCTCAAGAACTTGTTTACAGCCAGGCCCTGCTCATAGAACATTTCATGGTAGGGGTTCAATGCCTTGCTCAAGGGCACTTCAGCGGTGGTAATTTTAACGTGCCGGTCCGGGCATATATGAACTAGCGACCTTCAAGACCGCTCCGCAAACCGTTGGCCACCGCTGCCCCTATAAGTTCAGGTGGATCACCATCACCACCCACCAGGCAAACCAGGCATATATATACTTAATGAATGAAGTGTCCACATACAATTTTAACACTGTACACTTTTTGGAAAAAGATCTTCCTCCTTAATAAATAACTGATGATTATGTTTTAGACACAGCACTCCATCTTTAACCATGATAGTATCTGGTGACTGATATATTGTCCTTCTAATACGTGAGGGGCCGTGTTTTTTACCAGCAGTGGTGGGCGCTCTGCTTGCGCACAAGTAATTACCTTTTTCAATTATTTTTAATAATTGTTTTGGAAAAGAACCCCCTCCAGAAGGAGGACAGAGGAGACTAAAACAATGTAACAAATTATTTAAAATAAATGAAAGAACACGGATTAGAAACACGTATTAGAAAAATGAAAAATGAAAAGAAAAAAGTGGTTAAAATTGAATTTGAACTTACAAAGGGTTTGTATAGGAAAGGGGCGGGGCAGCTAAAATGAATATCAAATATCAAAATACTGAATCGAGCAACTTAAAAACTGTCTGGGGTGTTACATAAGCCTGAGTATAGATGATAAAATGACCAAAAGATTTGTTTTATAAAGTGAAATATCACTTCAATGCATGTATGTGTAATGTGTTGCATTAAATAATACATGTATTATTCAACTCATTTTCCTGGGGACCCCCTGGAAACCCCTCAAGGACCGCTGAGGGACCAAGACCCCACTTTGAGATCCACTGTTCCAAGCCTCCAACCCACTTCTCACTGTTTTAGAACACTGTTCCAAGCCTCCAACCCACTTATCACTGTTTTAGATCACTGTTCTAAGCCTCCAACCCACTTTTTACTGTTTTAGATCACTGCTCCAAGCCTCCAACCCACTTCTCACTGTTTTAGATCACTGCTCCAACCCACTTCAAACACTGGGATGGGGCCCATTTTGGGTTCACAGGGAAATTGTTATTGATCATGAGGAAATAACCCATACAAATAAATAAATACATAAATTCAAAATATTTTCAAAAATAAATCAAATGTTTTTGGGATTTAAAAAAATATTCAAAAGAATGTATGAAATTTTCAGAACAAAAAACCCCCCATGAATAAATAAATTGTGAAAATAGCAGATCTACAAGCTTTTTCAGCACCTCAAAGGCCCTTAAAACAAGGCTCCAGACTTCCCAAAACAAACTCGTCAGGCTCCTACTTGGCCTCACCCCCGAACCCACCTCACCCCTGCCCACTTTGACAGGCTGGGATGGCTTAGGGTCGACGACAGAGTTCAGCATCTTGCAATGGGTCTCGTCCACAAGATTCAATGCACCACCAAGATACCCATGTACCTGTCTAAATACTTCCTTATATGTTAACAAAGTCCACACCCACAACACCAGAGGGAGTGCAACAAACCATGTGCAACCCAGATTCGGCACACACAAGGGACTAAATTATTTTCGCTCCTATACCACCAAAATGTGGAATGCCCTACCAACAGTCATTAAGACATGCAAATCCCTCACAACCGTTCTCAAAGGGCACCCGGACGGCTGCAATTCGAAACTGGCCCCCGTAGAATCTGAACCTCCCGCCACCACCCACCCCTGTTTCTTTTCCCTTTTTTTACCTCCTTTATGATGAATTCCTGTTCTCTTTTTTGTTTGGCTATATAGAAGTGTCTATTTGTCTCTAAATGTTTTGATGATTTGAACAAGGTGGACCCTTGGAAAATAAATATTTCAATCAATCAATCAATCAATCAATCAATCAATGAAACAGGGCTGAAGTTCTACATTTGTAATGTTTTGGGGTCAGTTACAACAAAATAGAAATTTGGGAGCCACTGTTGCTTAAACAAAGACAAAGTTGTCAAATGGCTCCATCTTGTGGCCAAAGAATGTAAATACCAACTCATTTCACACACACGCACGCACGCACGCACGCACGCACACACACACAGAAGCAGAACGTATACACACAACAAAGCATTTGTTGCACACTACCAAGCATAGAGCACACTGTGCAAAATTCCAAACACAATCATAGAAATAGAACTCACCCGTGTTATATAGCTCCTAGGTGGGCATGGCGCCTGGCGGTGCACTAGAGAGCAGGGCAGTTGAATCATTGGTGGTGGGCTGGGCACGTCGTCACCTACCTACTCATTGACAAAATGGACACACATGGGTTGGCCGGTGTGTTTGGACCATAGACTGTAAAAAGGTTTGGACCGCTATAGAGATGCGATATCATGCGACATCGCTTCGCTACCACCCCACCGTCACTGAAAGAACATGTAGGCCTATATAAACAGTAGCCGCAAACGATACGAGTGCTGCTGCTGTCAAGGAACTATAGCCCCGCGAGTCAGAACCCAATGGTAGTAAAGTTTCTGACATTTTTAAGACTTAATACGGCACGATAGAATGAGCTGATCCAGGGGGTTCCGAGAGGGGCTATCAAGGAACCAGGGTTACCACTGGAGGCGAGGCGAGCACGTCATGAAACTTTTTGGTGAGTCCAAACGCAAACTCCACCGTGACTGAACTGAACGAGGCACTGGGCCAAATTTAGTTTCAATCCTTAATTTATCTTGTAAGTTGTAAGCCATCTTCTCAGACTTCCAGAACTTCATTTGGAATTTGTACTATAGCCTATTTATTTATTATGATTTTGATTTTTTTTGATAAGTCATTATTGCCCAATATGATATCCCAGCAGTTACTGTAGGCCTATGACTCTGTTCTGTCTAATGACAGGCAAGACTTGTGTCAACTTGATAACTGGCTTTTTGATTGATTGAAATACAGTGTGTAGAATTACAATACATTTCATGCACAACTCAATACAAGACTGTTAACTGTGAGTGGACGACTGCATAAAAGCTACTTGTTTACAATAGGGCCCACCATTTTCATTTAATCAAAACAGAGACGTACAAATGTACACTTAGCCAAAAGCAGGAAATCATAGTGGAGGTAAAAAGGGGAAAAAACAGACTAAAGTGAGGGGAAAAGGTGGTGGGTGGGGGAAATCAGATTTTATGGGGGCCAGTTTCGAATTCCAGCTGCCCGTTGGTGCCCTTTGAGAGCGGTTTTGAAGGAGTCAAGGGATTTGCATGTCTTAATGACTGTTGGTAGAGCGTTCCACATTTTGGTGGCATGGGAGCGAAATTAATTTGCTTCACAGCTCACTGGGAGGGGTGGGGAGGGGACAGTGTTCCGTTCATCATCTGTTCTCTCCCCTCCAGGTAGGATTGCATCCAGCTCAATGTGCAGGTGCATGGCACAGCACAACTTGGACGGCACCTGCCCCTCTAGACCAGATATCACACAAGCTGGGACAGGCAAGGGCTAAGAGACTAAACGTACTATGAAACTACTAGAAAACACAGCAGAAATATCTGAATATAAACATACTAACTGACCTAACTATACAATTCTATGATCCACACAGTTCAGTTGGAATGGAGATGTGATTCTTCAACATAATTTGAATAGCTGTATATAAATGTTTTAGTGTGGATTATACAAACGAGCATCATCATTACCCCATATAGATTAAAAGTAACTGGCTGTAAAATAGAATCAGTAAAACAAATACAATCCACGTTCAAGTTCTCAGCATCACTTTTGTATTGCTGCTTTCAACGATTCAATCTAGTTGACCTTCCTTTCGTCCTCACTGTAGTTAATTGAGGATGGTTCCCCCTGCATGTCAAGAACCCCCAAATTGACACTAATTACGGCCCGTACTGTGTACATTTTTACACAGTTACAGACCCATAAGGGTCCATTTGGTTCCAAACTATCATTTAGCTGGGGACCCCCTGGAACCCCCTCAAGTTTACATTCCAGAGTCCTTCAATTTCAAATTTCAAAATGTGACGGTTCCCTGTATATATTGGTATGGTGTAGGACAGTGGTTCCCAAAGTGGGGTCCGGGGACCCCCAGGGGTCCTTGCTAAATGTACCTAGCTAAATGATCGTTTGGAACCAAATGGACCCTTATGGGTCTGTAACTGTGAGCATGTTTCATGATAAATGCTTTTTATGTGATGTATTCCCATGCTTTTTGTTCTTGCTTAATGTAAATCGCTCTGGATTAAGAGCGTCTGCTAAATGCCTAAATTGTAAATTGTAGTGTAAATGGAACCAAATGGACAGGTCCATTTGTACACTCTCAGAGTTTTACATTAACATTGATTTTACAATATAAATTGGGGGTCCCAGAGATAGAAATGCCATTAAATGGGGGTCTGTACAGACTAATATGCATGTCAAACTGGAGGGGGGGGCAGGGGGGGTGGGGTCCTTGACATGAAAAAGTTTGGGAACCACTGGTGTAGGATAGTGTATTGTACTATTATGGTATATGGTAGTATGGTATCTTATATTGTGTGGTCTGGTGTAGCTTTATATAGATTATATTTATAGTACACTTTGGTTAGTGGATTATGGTTTATTTGCTTATTGTATTTTTTGTCTTTCAGTGGATTGGGGAGCAGAGCCATTGGCAAATTGGCCTTAATGAATGTCTCGTCTGCGCTGTGGTTTTGGGCTTTTGTGAATGAAGTGACGTCACTTGGGAACCATTCCGGGAATTCCCTTATCCATTCAACAGTCCGGTGAGTACAAACTAAGCAATGTTTACTTCAGCGTACAAAAACAAAGGAATCCATAATAGTGGTGTTAAGGCACCATTTATTTGAAAAGGAATTTGCAGAGCCAGAGAAGGTGTCTCCTCCGTTAAATGCCGCATCGGCGGTGCCTACTACATCAATGATGTCAGGGACATGATTAACTTTCAAACAACAAAGAGTTAATGATGTTGCAGGCTAAATTGCAGGCTGACACCGCTGACCAGGAGAAAACTAGGTTAGACACGCAATATGCAACCTGAGGCTGAACAGGTGAAATGGCAAGTGGAGCAAAACAGGCTGGACCTGATCAGGGACGGTAACATTTCAGCTGCTGCACAAGTGTCCACCACAGAACCTCAGGGGGTTTCGATATCAATGGTAATTTACGTTTGGTCCCAAAGTTTAATGAACGCGATCCGGAGGAATTCTTTGCCATGTTTGAGCGCGTGGCCGACGTGCGTAAATGACCTGACTCTGCATGCATGTTGTTGTTGCAGTGTGTTGTGACTGGCAGGGCGCAAGAGGTTTATTCGGCGATGAGTGTGGCTGACAGCCAGAATTATTCTCGTGTCAAGGCTGTGTTCCAATAAATCCAATGTGGTAATTTAGTCAAAAGCTGTTAATACTTTTCATTGGTTACATTTATACAACCCACTGATCCATTTGATCTCCTTCACTTGTAGATCAGCTACTGTATCACTTGTACGAGTGAATGATTTTATTTTTTTAGCATGAAACTCTCACTTTCCTCTCACTGCCATTACCACTTAACTAACTATACTGACTGGAGTTAGAATAGGGAAGCTAGGGTTCAAGTGGTTAATTTTATCCAAGGAGTAAAAGTTTGTAAAAGTTATGCTATGAAGTCATTCCACAGAACTCCTTGATTAATGGAGTTGTGATGAGAGTAGACTCTGGAATGTAAGGCAAAGTTGTCCATTTCAGATGAAACCACATGCATTACACACACACACACACACACACACACACACACACACACACACACACACACACACACACACTTGATAACCATAGGATTATTTGCAAAGTTGCTGGGCTTTTAAATTTGGATTGTTTGTGCATAAACTAGCATTTTAACCACTAGATGGCAGTAGCTGCCTACTTTGCATCAAATACATAAATTTGCTGGTGCTGATGATAGATCTGGAAACAGGAGGAGCAAAACTAGTGGCTCTGCACGAAGATCCTAATAAATTGCTTCAATAAAGATTTGTCAGTTTATTCAGGGATACGTTTTTTTGTTTTGTTTTTTTTACTCAACATTGTTAGGATATGTTTATGCTGTTAAACACTCTGCTTCCACTCTGCTTCCACTCTGCTTCCACTCCCCAAACAGTTTACTGTGCAAGCAGTTCGCAGTTTGTTTAATCGTAGTCTTGTACAATGTACATAAATTTAATTTCAAGCATCCGCTTCAGATGGCATCTTCAGTGGTCCACGTGAAAGCTGGAAAGAACAATTGAGAAGGTACAGTTAGTTATGATCACTAGGGCTGGACCAAGTTACTATTTATTATATTAAAAGTAATAAAAAATAATTATACATTAATTTTCCGGATCATCTTCCAGGGTTAGGGGTTACAGAAACGCCTCACCACACTATTCACGACTGCCCCAATAACAGCACGAATATTAGGCCGTCTGACTAGACCGAAGAGAAGAAAATGCATACAATGGGTTATTTCAAGTTCTGATTCAACAGACTTTGACCAACAGCAGGGACAAGGACTCAGATACAGAGATCTCTATATTAGGCCTGTCAAAATCATTACATAAATCAATTATTTTAGATGATCACAATACATTTGCATAATCAGCTTTTCCATGCTGAGAAAAATAATGTCAAACATTTTCATTGAGCTTGTAGATCGACTATTTCCACTGTCTTTAAAAAATAATAATAATATATATATATATATATATATATATATATATATATAGACATAGTCACTAAATAATTATTAACTTAAGCAGTCACCGTCTTAATTGTGTCATGTTATTCTTTCTTAATTAAGTATAGAGATCGACTATACTATACAATTAAATAAATCTGTAGCCTATAGGCCTATGATAATTACAGATTTCAGAGAGGGAGGCAAATACTATAAATTAACTGTTAACTACATTAAACGTTTTGCGGAGGCGAGTTGGTAAAGGGGCGAGTCGTTTGGTAGGCTATATATATTCCTAATTAGAAACCTTTTCCGCACGTGGCCATTTGCGCATTTCACCTTTTCTATATAGAGCCAAAAGTGTTTTTGCGAAAAAATTGAGACTTATTTAAGCATTTTGAGGAGTTTCATTCAGGAACTGCAAGTGCATACTGCATACTGTGTAAAACCATGGCCTATAGCCTATACCTGACAAGGCACACATAGGCCGAAACGCAATGGCTTGTTTGTTTACATATAAAACACAGAATAACATAAATGACTTACTTACAGTAGGTTATATACCAGAAACGATATTACTTACCTTTTAATGGATGCTTGCTGCAGGGGAAAATAAATACTGTCAGTGCTGAGCGTTGTGCTGTTCGCTGAACTCTGAACTGCAGAAAGGGACACACTATTTTTCTCTCAGGTGCAACTTGTGCAAGTAATCCATAATTAATCAACTGAAATGAAGCTAATTGGCCCCTACTCTAAGATTGGCCCCAATGGCCTGTGGTGCATCATGGGCGGAGAATGACGTCACTCATTAAATAGATCCTTGAAAAGGAGCTAATGTCAAACTATTGCGAGGCTCTATCTGCAATAAGCCCACAATAATAAAGACAAGCATGCATGCACACAATATCACCATTAAGTTAACCAGCTATAATACAAATGAATCGGTCTGTCGTGACTTTTGTATTTTTTACATTGCATCTCGGATCCCAAATCGACACTGTAAAATCCTCAGTGTTAACTTAATGCAGAGTTGGACCCCCTTTTGGTCCCCAGGCCTGATGTTGAGAACCAGTGTGATTGACAGCGTACCTGACACTGTATGCCAGAGGTGCTGAATCTGCACACATCTGGAAATATCAGAATGATTAGGAGCTATATTATTGTCCCCATGGCCTGCTTACAGACAACTGTATCAACACATCATGTAATGTAATGTCTCTACAGAGAGGTAGGCTATACAGCAACAACCCTGCATGTGAATGGCATTTATAGATCCATCTGCCTGTATGCACTATGCACTATGCTCTCTCTCTCTCTCTCTCTCTCTCTCTCTGTGCATCTGTCAGATGTCAAATTATCACGTCATCTCGAGTCAGATAAGCATAAATCTGCATTTAGCAGAACTGACACGTTTCCCCCCCAGCCTTCTAAAACATATACAAAATATATCTAAAAAAATAAAACTTGATTTAGCGTCTGGAGGGATGTCAAAACAAACCCTTGTTGGCCCACCACGCTGTAATGGACACAAGGACTCAACAGTGTGTTCTGAGCAGCAGCTTGTGGTCGCGGTGGGATCCTGGAGGTGATTCAGGGTTAGCTGGGCCACCAACAGCGCTGGAAGAAGTACTCAATTACTTACTCGATTAAGTACTCAATTTACTTAAGTAAAAGTAATAGCAACAATATAAAAATACTCTGTTGCAGGTAAACAGCCTTTATTCATACTTTTATGCGAGTAAGAGCAGGCAAGTAATGGCATAGAAATACAGGTAGCCTACATTGCCAAGAGTAAAAGTACTATACATTTTTCAGAAATTGTCAAACATTTAAAAATAATTCTGATCTAAAGCTCACAACTAATCCCGAAGCGACACTTTGTGAGCTTGTCGTTCATATATCATTCTGAAGCATAAACCTAAATCTGCAAGGTAACTCTAATACTGTAAAATAATTGTAGTGCAGTAAATAGTACAGAAATTTCCTCTAAGATGAAAAGTAAAAAGAAAAAGGAAATACTAAATACCGGTACTCAAGTACAGTGAAAGTATGGAGACACAAGTGTCTCCTTTGTGTCTCCATAGGGAACCACTGTTTTTACACTCTACAGCGTAGGTCCTGCCCAGCGTGGGCAGTAGGTTACACTCTACAGCGTAGGTCCTGCCCAGCGTGGGCAGTAGGTTACACTCTACAGCGTAGGTCCTGCCCAGCGTGGGCAGTAGGTTACACTCTACAGCGTAGGTCCTGCCCAGCGTGCCCGGCCTCTGGCTTCAACATCCTCTTGCCTGTCACGCCAAAACCTTGCATCTCATTAATTCAACTTATGTTCTTTTGTAGTATAAGTCCTACTACATCATACAGTGTCGGACTGTCGGTAGCTGAAGTTTAGGTGGTTAAGAGTGTTTCTACATTGCATATATATATTGATACTTTTACTTAAGTAAAACATTTGAATACTTTTTACACCACAGTTTTTTTCCCCACTGAAAAGTAACAGTTTTCACCCGACAGCGACTACAGAGATATTATGATATATGGCTTGTTTGGCATTTGGCTTGGATCTGGACCACAACACTGCTTGGTTATGCCCAGTGCTGGAAAGGAACTACACATTTACTCAAGTACTGTAGTCTATATAAGTAGGCTACGCTAGCCCCTCCTATGCACAGGTGTGTGTGTGTGTGTGTGTGTGTGTGTGTGTGTGTGTGTGTGTGTGTGTGTGTGTGTGTGTGTGTGTGTGTGTGTGTGTGTGTGTGTGTGTGTGTGTGTGTGTGTGTGTGTGTGTGTGTGTGTGTGTGTGTGTGTGTGTGTGTGTGTGTGTGTGTGTGTGTGTGTGTGTGTGTGTGTGTGTGTGTGTGTGTGTGTGTGTGTGTGTGTGTGTGTGTGTGTGTGTGTCACGGAATGTGATGATTTGATTGGCTGAGCACGGAACGTAATGATGTATGATTATAAGAGTGCCCCTCTCTTCTCACAAGTGTGATATTTTCAAAATGTTGTACGCTTTACTCTCTCTAGAGTCTAGACTATGGAAACAAGTCTCCAGGACTTTTTCTGCTGTGTTATCCTTTTAGCCTAAATGACTCCCTTGTGCTATTCACATTTCTGACTATTAAAGTAGGCTATTCAATCAATACATTTGACAGCTTATTGTTGCTTTGTATATTTCATACATTGTATGATGATATATATTCTTATACTGTACATCAGCGTTAGGCAATATGCAACATTGAAGTGATGTATTGATTCATTACTAATTGCAATATGATTGTGGGCCATAGCATAAATGAATACTTTAACGTTAGGTGCTATAAGTATATTTTTAGGCCTTTGGAACTTGTAACAGAGTATTAACACATTGTGGTAGTGCTACCTTTAGCCCATAAGTAAAAATAAATGTAGTACTTCTTCGCCCACCACTGGTTATGGCCCAATTTACATTGTCCGACACCGCCGTATGACGACGAAGTATAAATCAGACATTTTGTCTTTGATATATGGCTTGTTTGGCGTTTGGTTTGGATCTGGAACATTCCGCTGGGGTTAGTCTATTTGTGAGCTTTGGAGTCGATACATTAAATAATACCCCAAGAAATGGACACACCAATATATTGCACCCTCGGCACTTTTACCAGCCAGGGAAAATATACACAGGGGTGGGGGGTTGTCTCCAGGGAGTCTGAGGTGAGATGATGATGATGACTGTGTTCCAGTTTAGGTCTGGACTGGGCCTGACCTGCTCTGACATTTTATGTCTCCTAGGATACAGTGAGTGGTTCCCAAATGTTTTAGCTCAAGACCAGAAGCCGATTAGCAGCAGTCAACAAGAGCCAAAAGAGAAATTTGATTGTAAAAATAGCCGATCTACAAGCTCACAGGCCCACACGACATTCTCACTTATGCATTCCTTCCAAATCGTGTGTGTGTGTGTGCGCTCCCTCCATCTCTCTACAATTGCAGAAATGACAGACTCTGAACCCCCCAGAGGCAGTGATAGATGTGAAAATGTTTCTTTCAAACATAAACAGGGCCTAGTGTTTTCAGCTGTAGCAGTGTCACCCAGAGAGAGATGTACAGACCACCGCTACAGGCCAACGGGGACCACTTTCCCCCTCTCCTATTTTTACTACTTCCATTCTATTCCCTGTCCGGCCATTCAGCTTTATGTGAGGACAGATCACTCCAGCCCTCACAAGATGTTCCCCCTCACCCCCCAAAAATGTATTTCTCTACCCGTACAGGTGCTTCGGTCAAATACAGAGATTTTCACCCCCTTTTCATGTCAAGGACCCCAGATTGATATTGTTGCTGTCGGGCAGAAACCTCCGATCTCCATATTTTTATACTTTTTGACAATTGCATGGGTCCACAATATTAATATTATTATTTAGAAAACAAGTTTGAAAACGGCATGCTTTAACACTAAGTGATTTTGCAGCCCTTCGCTGGACTTATCGTGCATTTAGAATATTCGGACCACTTCAAACCAACAACGCATCCGTTCCCTCGGGCGTCTGGCCCTTTGGTCTGGCCTCATGCATGAAAAACTCTACTATTGAACCAAACCACGACTCACAGACGACACCAGACTGGTGGAATCTTCATATAAGTCCATCAAAGACATATATTATGCAAAGTGGAGTAACTCAATATATTTACTCAAGTATAGTCCAGTTGTTCTCAACCTGTGGGTCAGGACCCCTATAGGGATACCCTACATGATTTTGAAATGACAATTGCAACTGCATCCGAAGTAATCAACAAACTATACTATAAACACTCAAGCATTGAACAAATTATATATCAAGAGTAATGCTGTGTGTGTGTGTGTGTGTGTGTGTGTGTGTGTGTGTGTGTGTGTGTGTGTGTGTGTGTGTGTGTGTGTGTGTGTGTGTGTGTGTGTGTGTGTGTGTGTGTGTGTGTGTGTGTGTGGTGTGACAATTCAAATGTGTAATAGCCTACGTCATTCAAATATGATTATTTAATTTAAGCTGCAGGTCACAGCCTAAAAGGTTTGAGAACCATTGAGGCCTACCTTTTTTCTTTATCCTTTTTTTAGTAGGCCTCCATTTTAATTTCAAAGACAAATATTGTTCTTTCGACTCTACGTTTAGGAAGGGACCCCTTCCTATAAATATAATGAAAAAAACAAGTAAAGAATAATAACCTGTTATTAACCGAAATCAAGAAACTGCAATGGGGTCAAAACTATAGCTATAAACTGCCTGCCTTATTTATACCACTAGGTGGCGGTGTTCTGTAGGTAATACACTGGAAGACCTTTAACCTATGCTTTAAACACATATGCTGTCTAATTAAGCCTAATTGCACGCTGTAGTGTGTCAGTCAGTCACACAGAAAAGCCGATCTACAAGCTCACAGGTTATTCTATCATGGCAGTGCAATGCAGCTATGACTCACTCAGCTCTTCAAGCCAGGCAAGCTCGGCTATTTTCGATGCGCAGCTAAGTATAAATCAGGCGTGACGTTTTCACGGGGTGTAAAAATGCGTCAAAAAGCTTGATTCTCCATTCATTCACACACTCTGTGGCTGTGGCTATATGCTGCTGCACTCTCTTTCCATAAACGCCATAAATCTAGAGGTCACGTTAGCTATGTTACTGCCAGCATGCACGCACGCACACACGCGCGCGCGCGCACACACACACACACACACACACACACAGCGCCAAATGCCAATTAGGCGCGCGACCGTGCGTGCGTGTGTCTTTCTTTTTCTTTCTTTCTTTTGTATGCCTATCTATCATGTTTGTTTTGCGTGTGTGGGAAATCAGATTAAGTGGAGTGCTCCATGCATGACTGTGTGTGAATTGCAATCATGGTGAAAAATGGAGAGTTTTTGTGCACCTTGCAAGTTGAGACCGAGCTCTCTGAGAGAGACCCCCTATGCATTCCATCAGTCCACACTCTGCACATCCTCAGTGCTTTATTTAACTCAGAGGGTGTACAGTACACTGTACAGAATGGGGTCCATTTGGTTCCATTGTGTACGTCCTCGAAGAATACCCGCCATATATAAATGAATCCTCTATTAAACAGCCATTTGTTTTAATGGCTGAGACTGTTTGGTGTGTTTTATGAGGGTTTTTTTAAGAATAAGATAGAACCCGCATTTGTCATTTATCATATCAGGTTATTCATGGGTCCATGCAAAAATGACCTTATATGATCTGGCCGGGCTAGGCGGACAATCAATTTGAATGGATGTTTGTGCACAAACAAAAAAAATGTGAAAGGGATGTTTTTTCTTTCCCGTTTTTTCCACTTCCACACAATAATTAATGTTCCATTAACAACCCAGAGCTGTCGGAACAATTAGGCCTGCCTGAAGATTTTGAAAGAAAGAAAGAGAGACAGAGCCATGCACTTTCGACAATGTATTTGGCATTTGATTAGAACACCTATAATGTGAAAATCCACACTATAGCCTATATAGCCAATTATTTATTCAACTATATTTAACAAATTTCCATCTGGTTAACCTATACAAGCTAGCCTATACAATCTCTAGGGTAGGCTATAGCTAACAACACAACATTAATAGCTTTAGCCTAATTATTCAAAAGTGATTCCCAGGCGCTATATGGCTTTCTATGACCCCGACCTAGAAAATTTAACTAAACATTTTGTTTTTTAACATAACCATCATCAACAACAACACATAATTATATTCATTATGAACAAAACAATATAGCTACAAACAATGCCAGCTTTCTTTCTCCAATGCTTCTGCATGGTGTGAGCCGATCACCCCTCACCAACCTTAATCCAGTCGGACCAATGCTCCTTCCAACCAATGATATGTCGGAACGTTGTTGGTCTCCTCTCCACATGGAATATATTCAGGCTATTCTGACTATCTCCATCCTATCTTTATGTTTCCCATAAATGAATGTAACTCTGAGAAATATAGCCTATACGCTCATGTTAGCCTATACAACAATTGAATACGTTAGCGCTGAGTATTTTTGCTGTCAAGGCAGAGGCTCCAAGGCAAGGCTGTTTGCTTGGAGCTGACAGACAGATGAGTGTTTGCTTATTAGAAGCTGGTTGATCTTTTAAAGCCATCAGGGAAGTTAGGATTATTCGCCACAACAATGCCTTCTGCGTTTATTTCAATTTAACTATACAGCAGTTATGTATAGGCTTTCTATGTCAATCCGTTATGATACTGTATATGAATAATTTTCTCTGGTTTACATTTCAATCTTTCAAACATTAACACAGTCGACTGTGCTTCTAGAATCTAGCCCATGGAGATTCAACCGGTGGTATTGCAGGTGGTCCCTGGTCATGCATTCATTTAATATATAGGATATATTTATATCATAATGAATAAATCAACATTGGCCATTGTCTTCAGTTTAAAAGTGCTTTATTTATAAAACAACTAGCGTCAACTATAGCATGTCACTGCTGATTGCATGCAGCGACATGTCGATGCAAAGACGCAAGGATGCATAGCTGCTCCAAAAGCTACTCCACAGCATTTGCTTGTTTATTTTCTCTCCAAAGGCCTGATATGATGGAATATAAAGGTTAGGCCTTTCTATGAGCTTCTATGAGCTTGTCTGCTATTTTTTGAACAGCCACATTGAGAACCACTTCTGTATTCATTCAGACAGACAGACAGACAGACCTACATGCTATTTATCCTGCTGTGAGTGAAATTCAGTTGTCATGGCAGCACAACAGTATGAAACACAGAACATATACAGACAGGGGTATAAAGACACAATAGTACAATATGATTTGCAATCATAAACCTTACTCTTGTTTTACACAGAGGTGCAGCATACAGCATGTCTTTGTATGCTCGAGGGTCTGTTGTTAAAAACATAACTTTAACCCCAAACAAAAAATTTACAGATCATGGAAACAGCTGCAAGAAGAGGTTTATATGCAAGTAAAACACATAACTCACTGGTGATTCCATGACTAGAACTGTGTAGAAGTTTGTCTTGTGATTGCATAGCGATGATTTCCAAATATGTTTTCCATCATATTTCATCCAAAAATCATGACTATTTTGCACATAAACAGGGAGCGAACAATAATGAACAATTGTGTAATATTAGCCTCGATATGTGGTTGTTAGCGCCTGGCGTTGTCAAGGTGAAATGTGATGTCACACAAAGGGCAAACAATGCTTGTGTTGAATCCCACGTGCACGTCCGGGCACGCTCCTCTTTTGTGTCTTCATTCAATGTAAATCGCTCTGGATTAAGAGCGTCTGCTAAATGCCTAAATTGTATGGGTCTTTTTTTACATGAACCACTTGAACCCTCACATCCCGATTCTGAGGGGAACATTGGCCGGAAATAGCAGATCTACAAGCTCACAACGCTTTTCACTGAGAGACATTGTGAGCTTAATTGTGGATCGACTATTTTTGGCAAAGAGGTTTGTTGTAGATGGAAAATAGAGCAGACCAATTTATACAGAGCCCCAAGGTCAATTTGAAGTATTGAAGGTTTAAGAGATTACATCTGAAATTTTGTTTCAAACATTTAGAAAAATCTTGCAGAGTCGTGGAACATTTGGATTATGTTTGAAAAATGCAATCTCTTATATTATGGCACAACGTATGCAAATACCCTTCATATCAATTCAACACTGTAATAGAGGGAGTGCATGCAGTTTTGACAGGGTTTATCACCTCCATCGAGAGGTATTTGATGCCAGCCCCTACGTCTCAGGATAGATTATCAGTCTGTCCCACCATGCTTACGAACAGAATGATGCAGGTAGGGTGTTTTCTCACCTCTGTCTGAGAAAAAGCAAGCAGCCAGAGAGAAGAGTGCATTTATGTCAGAACTTGAGTGAGTCCATAATGCGGGTTGTATCTATATCACACATCGCCCTCACATATGCAGCTCTTGCTCTTTAACATACTATGGGTAGCTTAAGTGTGTTTAGACCATGCAGGAGAAAATGCTTTACGTGACTAAATTCCACTTCCATACAAAGCAGGTCTGACTACCGGTACTCCCTTATACTATTTATTATTAGGATATAATACTTTTTTGGTGATTACCAATACCTATTACACGACAATGCCCATGTGACATATTCATAGTTTCGCAATAATACCACCACAGTCTCTGCGTCGTTGTAGATTGGCTATTTTCAGCATACAACCAAGCATAACATGACATGTCTTTTAGTTCTACTGGAACTCTATTTTTATTTTTAGGGGGCTGTTGTTCTCAAGGTTCAAGGTTGTACTTTATTGGTACATCTTGTAAACAGGTACGTAAGGGTAAAAACTATTTTTGTTCAGCTTAGGCCTGTGCAGATGTTGTTGATCTGCCTATATATACCTGTCAGTTGGTCAGGTATAGTGACTTGACACATTCAAGATGGCCCCCACCCACGAATGTTGAGGGTCAGGAGGTCAGATGTCATGCCCATTAGATGCACCACCTGCGTGGCGGTTCGTCGGGAAGTCACATAGTATCCAGTCGCACACTCGGATAGCGGCGGCTAAAAGAAAATGTAAGCAGAGTTTCTGTTTTATTTTTACAGAAGGCATGAGATGAGAAGAACGAGCAGACAGTCAGTGAGCTCACCGTTGTTCCATTATGATGTCATAAATGTCAGTTCTCCACCCATGATGTGTTGAGTTATTAGGGCCCACTGCAGGTCTGCAGTGGGAGCCAAGAGCCAACGCATCCCCGTGGGCCAGTGAGCGCAACGCTAGCTAGTCCAGCCACTTTGATCCTGGTTACACAAGCATGGCCCCAGGTCTCTACAGGTCTGACGATCATGGCCGCATCTATCGACGCCAAACGCAGAGTGGTCAGTCACTGCCTGCATGTCAGAAGGACTGCTAGCCAAAACAATAGGGCGAATATTCCCATGGCGCCAGCCACGTCACCACCCCTTCAGATCTGCTTGCTGTCCTGAATTGCACTCGCAGACTAGCACACGCACGCACGCACATACACACACGCACGCACGTGCGTTTGTACTGCACTTGAGAGAATCAACATTTTAGGACGGCATTGAAAATAACTGAAAATAGCTGATCTACAAGCACACAACGCACTTGTCGACAACTTAAATTGGGGAAACTCTTGAACTCACCCCTAAACCTAACCTCTAAAACTAAATGTAATAATATCCACCTGAAGTTCTTCTGAATTAACATCTAAAAAGAAAAGAAAAACAGCTATGACCAGGGAAATTGTCTCCACAACGAATGTTTTTCAAATTCTACTATACAAGAATATTTGGACCTCACAAAAAGTATAATGATACAACGCGTGCATGCGCGCACACACACACACACACAGACACACACACACACATACCTCTGGCTCGGGACCCATGCAGGACACACACAGAGGTCCAGAGGTGCTGATGTAAGAAACTGCATGCGTGTTTGGCAGCCATCTTGTTTTCGCAGCCTTTTTCATGGTCCCATCTGAGCCCGGGACAGCCGTTTGTTGCAGCTTATTTGATAGATTCTGTCTGTTAATGCAGTGGTTCTCAAACATTTTCATGTCAAGGAAGGAAGTTGATATTTATTTGGCTGCGGACCCCCATCTGAAAGTATGTTGAATAGACCATTCAACCCTCATCTCTCAACAGCAATATTGAGGAGGACAAATCGTTAAGATATGGTTGAAAAAAAAACATAAGTGCTCCTTTGAGTAAAAGTAGGCTACTTATTTACTTTCTGCCACTGGTTAGCTGGTCAAGCCTTCATTATCAATCAGAACATCATCTCTGTCGATGGAAACCGCATACGGTATGTCCAAAACTGTTACTTTTCAGGATTCAAATTCAAATAGTAGGCCTAATTACAGCAAAAGTAGCAGATCTACAAGCTCAAAACAGTTTCGAGCTAGTGAATCTGCTTTTGTGTGACGCTGTATAGTATCAAGTAGTAGGGTAATTTACGAAAAAGCTAATGTTCAGAATATGGAGGTGAGAGGTTTCTGTCCGACAGCAATGACGTATGACATATAACTGCCTTCTTGTCCCATGGAGTCAAAAGTCACATGGTGGAGAATGTCAGAAAGCTAGGGAGAGTTCCTCTACGGGACTATTTATTTTTGCGTGGCTGACTGGATATATTTTTTTCCATGAATGATGGGGAGGGAGTAGGCTGGTTATTTGGGCTGTTTTCTCAAGCCAGCCCCCCTGCTGTCCAGCAGCGCTCTGTCCCCTGGCTGCCATTAGCCGTGTCACTGTTGTCCACGGTGCAGATTTATGACCCTCCGCTGTTGCAGTCCACATTTGTCTATAACAGGATATTGTCCCTGTCAAGTGTAAAACCTTGTAAGTCTTTTTTATACTGAAGTACCACCTCAGAAAATATTTGGCTCTCCAAGTACCACCATAACTGATGTTAAAATAGGGCCTACATGAGCCCCATATACAGTAGTCTATATGTGCTGTCATGCTCATTTCAGCACGGCTGGATAGCCTATTTCAACCAATTGCTTGGTCAGAAGAACTACCTGTAGTAATGTAAATATTTCATTCCACTGTTTTTTTTCTTCTTTTTTGGGCGACTCCTCTGTGTACCAACAGAGGGGCTCAAGTACCACCAGTGGTACCATTCATTTAGGACATACTTTTGAAACATGGAGATATGAGGTTTCCGCCCGACAGCGATGATATAGAGCTGTCCCAGCAACAACTGCTTGAGCAATGAAAATGAGAAGGATGACATATCAAGTATCGTCTGTCGGGGTGGAAACCTCATATGTCCAAAAGTGTTTCAGTTTCTAGGATTCAAATTCAAAAACAGCTAAAGTAGCTCAAAAGTGCCATGTTTCAAGCTTGTGGATG
The DNA here is from genome assembly GCF_963924005.1 of Protomyctophum bolini. Classification (NCBI taxonomy): domain Eukaryota; kingdom Metazoa; phylum Chordata; class Actinopteri; order Myctophiformes; family Myctophidae; genus Protomyctophum; species Protomyctophum bolini. The sequence goes on along the minus strand of NC_137880.1, from coordinate 13,773,876 downwards.
TAGGAAATGTAGGAAAATAAAGTAGGATGTGCTACTCTTGATACTCTTGTGTGATGCTGTCAGAACTCACACTGGCCCAGACGGTCAGTCCAGTAGTGCTATTGGTGTGTTGCCAATTAGAAAGGCACGCACACGCACACGCACACACACACTCACATCTATCCAGGTTGAGGACTTTAACAAGTGGGGCCTAGGTGACCTGGGGAAACGGCTTAATTGCCCCCGGTGGACCCTGGTTTCAACACTGCTAGGCTGGGTGGTCCCGTCCCCCTCCCACCATGCACCACTCCCTATAACACATACATCATCACAATGAGAGCTAAGTGTGTCATAAATGCAGACAGATATGAGTAATAAATACATGCGGAGACTGCAGAGTCTCAGAAGAAGCGCTCTCTCCTGCCAGATTGTATGAAGTATTGGGACACGGTGTGCTCATGTCTCACTCATCACACAGCATGACGGTATGAGCGCTGCAGCACTTTCATCCATGACCACATTCAGAAGCCGCTTCATGTGACCACCGCGCTCTGACTTTAGGTGCATTACCCGTTCAAATCATATCATATATAAATAACAGTAATTGGTCGCTCACACCAAGACTGCATTTCAATAATTTATCATTGCATGTTCGACAGGAGACAAACGTTTCGGCTCTCCAGCCTTCATCAGTGTGGGGCATTCCACACTGATGAAGGCATTCAGAAGCCAGCCTCTTCCACGTATAACACCAGAGATGAGGGCATGGCTATACGGAACTAAGCTGAGCTGGTGGCCATCTGATGATACATATACCTGTATATTCATTCATTCTGCTACCTGCCTTTTCAGAGCATTTAGGCCGATTCTTAAAATAAATGGCTTCTAAATAATGTATCTATGTCAGTGGTGCTCAACCTTTTTCATGTCAAGTACCCCCAAAAATATATGTAATTGAACGCCGACCCCCATCTGAAAATATGTTGTTCCAGGGACCCCCCCCCCCCCCCCAGAAGCAAAGATACGAGTTAAAAATGTTTGCTCTGAAAGAATATTCGAAGATTTGTGCTACATTTTCACGAATTTTCAAACATGTCAGATCTACAAGCTTGTACTCTTACAATGATGATGTTTACAATGATGATGTTTAGAATAGATACAACATCCGTTCTAATCGAACCCTGAACCTGGTCCACCTTTTCAGCATAGTCCTTTACTGCTAGAATTTCTATGTGCCAAACTTGCGAACCCATCAATTGCATTGCCAGCAAAGACAAAATACTTACTGAAATACTCAACTAGAGGCCAACTGTTGTTGGTTTTTATTGTACTCGCTCCTTTTCTTGCACCACTATACCATTAACCAACTATTATTTTTATTTGTTGGTTCGGAGTTGTCATAAATGAATTTGAATACGTTGATTATTAGCCTGTGATCACTTCGTCTTCATCAGATGCGTTTACTGTTTACTTTAACTTATGCCACCTTTTCTCTCCCCCCTCCCCCCTCCCCCCCTAAAAACGTTATTTTACAGTTTGCTAATGAACACAATGCGCTTTCAGTTCACAACGAACACATTAAATTGAGGGGGCGTCAGTGGCTCAGGGGTAGAGTGACCTGATGGGAACCGCTCAGTTCCCAGTTCGAACCCGGGCTCCACCAGAGTGTCGAAGTGTCCTTGAGCAAGACTCTTGGTTTCCTCCGGCATCGGTGTGTGAATGTGTGTGAATGGGTGAATGTAATGGACAATCTCTGTAAAGCACCTTGGATAAAGGCGCTATATAAATGCACCATTTACCATTTGTAATCGTTTGACTTTGATTATACTACTTGGTAGGGATATATTGCAATCTTATGTACGGTTTAATGTCTACTTGTGTGACCTACATGTGACATACATCAACCAGTCTTGAAGGATACGTCTATGATTGGACTTGGGCGTGACACTGGCTATAACTGGCTACCACTGTACGTACATCTAAGGTCCAGTGTTTAGTTAGCATCCTGCTGGTTTATGAGGAAATGGCGCCGTCATTAAAAGCAGTGACATGTACCTCTGGATCACAGTGTCACCTTGTCATCTGCTGTTGATTAGTCTCACGTATGCCAGACAATAATATTCCACAATCTCCAAATGCGATATAGACTGGAACTACACCTCCTGAAAGCAGAGAAAGGAAGCTGTCATCCGTCTGTCATTTTTGGTCACGAAAACGACTTTAAAATGTATTGCCATTATTGACATACAGTATGCTAGCCTTCGACTAATTTGACGTATACACTAAGCAGATTTACACCTCTGCAAAGACAAAACAGAAGCATGGAGGAGGCGGGACATCCGCTTCACTCCCGGATTGTTTTCAATGCTTCCTTCTCCTATATGTTTTTGTATACCATCATTAGTGTCGTCAAAAGAGCACAATTAGTTTGTTCATATAACCATGTTTAGTGACTAAACCCACATTTGGGTTTACAGATATGGTTGGGAACCACTGATTTAGTCAGTGGTTCCCAAACGTTTCTGTTCTTTGGAGCTGCCTTTCTTACTGTACATCTCACACAAGCATGAGATGCCCCCACATGTGCATGTGTGCACAAACACGCACGCGCGCACACACACACACACACACACTGAGATACTGTTAACCACTGAGCTTGCTTCAGTGGTTAACAGTATCTCTAGCACTGCAAATCCATAAAGAGCCACGTTTCCAACCTTTTAAAGTGTTGATTAAAGGTAGCTTAGCGTTGGAGCAGAGATGATGGCACAGGATCAGAGAACAAAGAGGGTCACGCTATACGCTAAAGAAGTGGAGTGGATCTGCAGTCGGATCATATAACTGGACCCGTGTTCATTTGGTTTAAACTGCTAGTAATTAGTGCTACTGTACGTTTTACTACAGGTGAGGAATTTTTATGACTTTTCCACAACTTTAGATCAGGTGACATTGTTATGCTGACAGAGGAAGAGAGAATGATTGAGTGGTTTTTGGGGTGGTCAAATATCAGCCCTTATGCTCGTTTGATCATTTTGCCTACAGGTGATGGGGATCATTTGTTGGTCCCTGGACATCACGTTGAAAACCAGTGGTGTAGACGGAGAGTGCAGCATGCATTTGGTCTTTAAGATACAGAGGACCAGTGCCCAGATACATACATCTTAAAGATGTCGAGTCCCTATACCCAAACTCAAAACTAACCTGAAAGAATGGTTGACCTTAAAATACAATAGGGCTTAGCACAGTGCTACTCAACCCGCGGCCCGTTATGGTTATACCAATAAGAATATAATTTTAAGATTGTGGGTATAGTATTGTTTGTTCCAAGACAAGTGATAAGGCCTGATGTCATCTGAGTATTAACCACTTATGTATTTACCTGTGATAATCTGTTCATTATGTTCTCTGCACATTTTGTGAATGAAGACTGATTTGGTAACATCATCATTAATCACAATATTTTTGTTCATTGAGGTTTGGCCTTATAGTAGATAGATGGAAATGTGGCTTTTTAATGTGTGTTTCCTTCATTTTTAGATGCGTGTACTGTAGTCTGTCTGTAAGCATTTCAAAATATTACTGCCATTTTTAGCTTGCGAACCTTGGTCTTTTGTAATGTTGCTGAGTGGCTCCTGAGCCATCTTAAGCTGAGTGAGTAGCCCTGGCTTAGTAGAACACCATTGAAGACCCCCACCCCTCCCCCTCCAGTTACTGTAGCTTTTGCTGCTACTACTGAGTTTTCACTTTACGTGCATTGTATTGTAAGTGCAATGGACCACAATGGAAACAAGCCCCTGGGGCTTTTTGTGTTATCTGTTTAGGATAACTTTTGACTTAACTACTTGTACTGTACGGTTGTCTCAATTTCGAGGCCATGCACACTTTTTGCTCTCTGCTCAATCAGAACATGCCAGCATCTGGTGTGAATTGCCCAGTATAGGATGGAATGCCACCCGTCTCTCCTATGATGTCTAGAACAAGGGCTCCAAACAAAGGACCCCCCCGTATCTATTCTGGCCACGGATCCCCATATGAAAAGGTTTTGTGTCAGAATATTTATCTTAGAAAAGAAATCAATCCAAACAGTTTCCCAAAATGTTAAAATATGTGCAAGCTTGCAGCATGGCACGAAGTGACACACTGTGAGCCAACAAATACATTCAAATTCGAGTTCAAATTATTTTGATGCTACATTAACTACTTTTTGCATAGTTCACCCCAAAATGACTTGCTTGAAAAGCGCCTGGACTACATTTGCACACACCACTACTGACCACCGTAAAGACGAACGTACTAAACACTTTTTCATGATTTGCTGCCTAAGCCATTGGGAGACTTAAAACCCATAGTCTGAACGGCATAAAAACCCATACTCTGTACACCGCAACGTGGAGTAGGTGGCAACAGAAGCTAATGTTATGAGTGAACTGGAGCTCGAGGAAAGCTCTAGACGGGTGCCGGTGCAGTACTTACTACTTAGTTTAGACAGTACTTGGTTTAGACTAGTCATTGGTTAGACCAGTCATTAGTCCTACAACTACAACCTCAATCTCAAACCCTCACCCTAAACCTAACCTCCCACAGGGCAGCACACCTAAACCTAACCTTCACCCATGTCTAACCAATGACTAGGGTTGAGATTTGTTTGGATTTTAACGGTTCCGGATCCTTACCGGATCCCTCTTAACGGTTCCGGTTCCTAATGGTTCCTAATATTATTTCTTTCCCCCTTTTTTATTATGCTTATATTATAACTAACCTAAATAAGTACTTAATAAACACAAATTCAATTATTGTATTTGCACTTTACAATTATGAGGTAGCACTATTATTTAAACTTCACCACGACAATATAATTGTTGCAATTTGTACTGTATATTAAATATACAGTACACATTGCAATAATGATATTGTTGTTAATGTTCAGATTAATTTAATATGAAGGACCCCAGTTACCCTAATGGAAACAAGCCATATTGCTTTCTTGGGTTATAAAATCCTCTTAGCAGACCTTGTATTGAACTGTAGGCTACGTTCCTGTGCTTTTTCTGCAAACTAATCAATGTATGGAGGTATATATGCACCTAAAGGCTGGGCTCTCAACAGTTAATTTAGAGCCAAATCAAAAGCAGTTGAGTTGCTTATAAGTTGTAAACTTAATATAGTGCAGACAAATTGATTTTTATTTAATTCATGGCTCTATAGTTGATTGATTTTGAGATGTTTCCTCAATGTAGACGTGCAACTGGTGCAGTTTTTTCGACCTTTGCAGGAAACTATGGCATCGCATTTATTGCACTTTCTCCTCCAGTGTTTCTGGGACCCGCGCTCTGTGGGGCAGCCTACGGATCCCTACACTCTCTTCCACACCCGTCAGCAATGTGCTGTGGATTTTTTAACAGTGAGGCTATGTCGCGCACGCGAGCGATAACTGATTGAAATAACCTCTTAAATGTAGTAGACCTAATATTAGCCAACAATATACTGTATATCAAATGGTATTCTATTTAGTTGCATAATGGGCAAACTTTAGCGTTAGTATAATACTAGTTGTTATAATCTGATCGCCCATGGCTGTGTACTTGTACGTGAGAGCTACTGGAGACATCTCAGACAGCAAGGTCAGCTTGCTGCAGTTAGCAGTTATGTCGTGTTGTAAGTTGTAAGTATGTAAGTGTTGTGTCAAGTGATTAGGATCCAGCTATATATTTCCAGTATGTGTATAATACACTTGTGAACCTTTTAGCGTGATACTGTCTCGTGTCGCGTTATTGTTCTCCCGGGCCCGTCGACCGCCGCCGCCGTACCAAGGTATACTTCAACCGGATTGTCACACACCACCCTGCCGGCACACACTACCTGTCTGTCAAACCAGATGAGGGTCCAGTAATTAGATTGATTGATTGAAATATTTATTAACAGTTTGTAGAATTACAGTACATTTCAAGCACAAACTCAATACAAATACTGTTAACTGTGAGTGGACGACCCAATTAAGCATTACACTTGTTTACAACAGGGTCCACATTGTTCAATTCATCAAAACATTTAGAGACATACAAATAGACACTTCTATGTAGTTAAAAAACAGAACAGGAATTCATCATATAGGAAGCAAAAAGGGAAAAGATACATATACAGTGAGGGGAAAAGGGGGGGGGGGGGGGTGGGGGGATTCAGATTTTACAGAGGCCAGTTTCGAATTGCAGCCGTCCGTAGGTGCCCTTTGAGAGTGGTTTTGAAGGAGTCAAGGGATTCACATGTCTTAATGACTGTTGGTAGGGCATTCCACATTTTGATGGCATAAGAGCGAAGATAATTTAGTCCCTTGTTTGTGCCGAATCTGGGTTGTACATGGTTTGTTGCACTCCCTCTGGTGTTGTGGGTGTGGACTTCGTTAACATTAAGGAAGTATTTAGACAGGTACATGGGTCGATTCTACAACACTAGTGTTTTAGTGTTTAATTATGCATTACCTTGCATCGCTGCAGCCAGTGTGACTTATTCAGACAGAACATCTGACCGACACCTACAGTAGACTACTTAGCAGGTCGAGACGACTAGACACAATGGACCTGGCCATCACCATTGATATTCATCCGAGCTCAGTCATTCCAATTGTTTCAAGCTGTGTTAGCGAGGTTAGCTAGGTGTGAAAACTGTGAATGAAACTGCCCGCCGTAAAATCGGAATCCCCCGTTCTTTTTCCACTCACTGTATAAGTTTCTTTCCCCTTTTTACCTCCTTTATGATGAATTCCTGTTCTGTTATTTGACTATATAGAAGTGTCTATTTGTACGTCTCTAAATGTTTTGATGAATTGAACAAGATGACCCTCTTGTAAACAAGTGTAATTATGGGGTCGTCCACTCACAGTTAACAGTCTTTGTATTGAGTTGCGCTTGAAATGTACTGTAATTCTGCAAACTGTTAATAAATATTTCAATCAATCACATTTATAAATACAGGGAAACTATAACCATTTAATAGGCCATAAACTATTTTCTCTATTTTGTTTTGTATACGGTAAGTAAATGTTTCATTTTGTCATCCTTGGTAAGTGAATAACATACTAAGAGCAGAAAACTATTCAATGCATTCTTTGTCATCAGTGGTCATCTGCATCTCAATACATGGCCTGTCCGCTCAAAGAAATGCAAGCAATCTGATTGGTCAGTATCTTCAGGAGGTAGCCAAGGGCGGCCCTTTAATAGAGGATCTGGCAACAAATTCACGTCATTGTCATTTGGTCAAGACATATTAAGGCTAAAGTGTTGCTGAATTAGTTTCAGAGCAGGGATTGGTGGGAAGAAGAATAAACTATACAGATTGGTACTTTGGAGAGAGACATGGTGAGAGAAAAGACATCACCTTGTCCAGGACCAAACCCTTGCTCATTCTGAAGATAAAGGATTATTAAGACATCTTTGTGCAATTCAAAAGAATAATTCTTATACTTCCATATTGACATCACTGCATAGAGACTTCCATCATGTCAGAGGAGATCATTGCTGATAGCTCCAAGCTGCAGCAGGGCCTGGTAACGGCACTGGTCGGGGTGAAGGCGATTGCGTCCGACTCAGACTTCCAGACGGCGCTGGTGGCCTCGGGCGCGAGGCTCACCGTGGTCCAGTTCACCATGGCCGGCTGTCAGCCATGCGTCCGCGTGGGCCCGGCGGTCAGCCTCCTGAGCAGCAGCTACAGGGACGTCTCCTTCCTCCAGGTGGACCTGCAGACGTGCCAGGCCATGGCGGCGCTCCACGGCGTCTCGGCCACGCCCACCTTCCTGTTCTTCCGCGACGGGCTCCGCGTGGACCGGTACGAGGGCGTGAATGCCCCGGACCTGGAGGAGAAGATTGCACGGCACGTGGAGAAGAACGCGAGAGACCCCAGCGTTCCCAAGGGACACGTGGACCAGGCGCACCTCATCGGCGGGACCGGCTGCCAGGAGATCATTGATGACGATGGCTCCAAGGTGAAGGAGGGCCTGGTAAAGGTACTGAAATATGTCTCTTACATCTCTTCAGCAGCAGCCTGTGTGAACCCTATTTTCGGTTTGGCTGGCTCCCTTATCCGGTTGGTGCTGAACCACGTGGACGATGAAGACATCCGCAAGCTGAAGCGTGAGTTTGGCACGATCAACCGTGCCCTTGACAAGCTGTCCCAGCTGAACAGCAGCGCCTTGTTGCAGATCCAGAAGGAAACCTTAGATGGCCAGTACTTCAATGTGGAGCAGAACCTGAAGAACCAGTTCCGGAAGTACATGGAGATGCTGGAGGCACCCTCCCAGCACCGGGACAGAAAGAAGGATGACTTTAAGGAGAGCTACTACGGCAACAATAACCTCGGTGACCAGAACCTGCACACCCTCTACGATGGTGTGGTAGGCACGCGTAAACTCTTCAGCCAACCAATCCTGGAAGTGTACCTGAAGCACTCACGGGGCGACCTCCCCACCATGGAGCGTCTCTGCGACCGTCTCAAAATCCTCTTCTGTATCGGCCTCATCGCCCTCATGGGCTACGCTGCTATCATTGAAGATGATGAAGAAGAACTGATGGAGGACTGGTCCAAGAAGATGAAGGCTGTGCAGGAGAAGATGGAGGAGGCTCTGCGGAGGTGCAAGTGCAACAATTTTGACACTGACGAAGGCCTGCGTGCCGAAACGCGTTTGTCTGTCTGGTATGACTGCTGCTGCCCTTGGATGGGGAGGCCTAAACATGCTGTAATTGGAACTAATGAATATATGTAACTATATGGAAGCTGCTTTATCTAATAAATGATGGACATGCATTTCAAGTGGCTAAACCAAATTGGTAATATAATCCACAAACCCTGAGTACAAGATACAACAATATGTAGACAATTATGAAATGTTCTTTTGTATTCGTTGATAATCAACAGTTATTTGTTGCCGTGTTGAATCCTAAAGTGGTAAAATAAAATAAAATATATACATGAGAAACGCCAACAAGAAACTTGGGCCAACTGAAGACACTCAGGTTGCCCTCATATGTGTGTGTGTGTAAGTGTATAATGTGATCATGTGTTCTTGTTATGTATACAAACAATAAAGTAGTGAAACCGCATCAATCTGCTCAGCTCGGTCTGTCTATCAAATAAATACAAACTGAAAATACAAAGAAATGTATGATAATTTTAAGGTCTTTTTTTTAGGTGTGTGTGTGTGTATATATATATATATATATATATATATATATGAATTGTAATAGTCCTACATACTAGCAGTGGAGAAAAAAAACCTGTTTAGTAATGGCATTTACAATTTACAAATATGTACAACAAAAAAAGTTAAAGTTCATACACGCTGCAGCTCTGGGCTAATTTGAGTCATTGGACTAATTAGATGGCCATGGGGAGTATTATTTGAGAATTCAGAATCCCAACCATCAACACTGGAGTCTTATCACAGGAAAGAGGCAGAGGGGGGTAAAATCAGACCTGTCTGAAGTTAGTGGTGCTGTACTGTACTTGTGCTGTATACTGTACTGTACTGTACTGTACTGTACTGTACAAGCCCTCCTCCCTGGCCTGTGTTTGTCTGTGGTCACTTGGTGGTGAACAAACGCTATAATGCTATTTTCACAAAACGCAGTGAGTGAAGCAACAAAAGAACGTAGGAAATGAATGAAAATGGCCGCTACAAGAGCTTGTTGCACCTGGCAGTTATGACTGAGTCATTCTTGTTTTCTATTGATTACCTATCCCATGGAGTTGAATTCACAGAGATGTTTTTGTTGCATTCCTAAGCCAATAATTTGATTACCAGCCGTGTATCCGGTAGGAGACTGAAATGAGACTCTTTGGTCCTTGTATGGAATGAAAGTTTTATCCAAAGGTGGTCCATGGAATGGACCTGAATCAATGGACCTGAACCACTCGTTTAGTATATGATACTAAAGCGAGTGGTAAGTGCACGCGCACACACACCGAACATACAAGGTTCTTGGCGTTTTCCCAGTGTTCCTCTGCTGACATGATGCAACCCATTCAGGTCCACTTGTGAACCTTGAGCAGCTCTTGAAAAACAAACAGTACATGTGGAACGGGTGCTGGGGGAATCCCGACCATAAAGAAACCCTCCCGACATCTGTTTCCTTCCCGTGATGACCCAGCCGAGGGCACAGAGCGGTCACGGAGAGGTCACAGACAACACCAGGGGTCACACGGAGGCAAAGGCTACTTCTGTGCCAATGTCAGCCAATCGGACACTTCCTAGCGAGCCACGGAGTAGTGCCTAATCCTGCACAAAAAGATAGCTGATCTACTAGCTCACAGCGCATCACGTTGCATAGCGTTGTGTGCTTGAGAATCTGTTATTTTTGGGGATCTGTTATTTTTGGCTAATGTCCCCCCGTCCCCCCCCCCCCCCCTCCCGGAATATGGATGCTGGGGTTCAAGTGGTTAAACTCTATACTTCAATGACTGGAGTTCCCCAGGGGTCAATACAAGGCCCCCTCCTTTTTCCCTCTACACCAAGTCTTATCTGTAAAAATGGCTGATCAGTGAGCTTGAAGATCGTCTATTTTCACCAAATGTTCACCCCAGAATAGAATAGTGCACTACCTGCGTGTGTGTATATATAAGTTTTAATATAGGAAGGCTGAAAGGGATATGATCGTAGATTATCAACAGAAGTATTCAAATTTCAAATGGATACTTTACATGTTGATTGTTCAGTCAACTATCTGACATTGGTAATTACGGTCTTGGTTAAAACTAAGAGGAAGTGAATTGTAACTCTATGATGTTTAACCTCTGTAGGAGTTTTTCCATTTTTCCATTCTCTATCCCAGAGTCGCTTCATGCGGCTAACCGACTTTCATCCCAAAACAAAGTTCTGTTTTAAAAGTTATTTTGTAAGGGTTTCTGAGAACGGGCTCTGACGAGGCTCGCTCACCGCCTCCATCAGCTTGTCATTTATTTTGAAAATAGTCCAAAGTTCTCGTCGAGACCGCTGGCTGCCGTTGTTGACCTCGCGACCTCCGCCACTTCCTCTGGGAGCCTTTAAACTGCTGGATGGACAGACGCGGAGAGGACATTCTGCCCTGACCTGTGTGGTCCACATGCAGGCCGTGTGTGTGTGTGTGTGTGTGCGCGTTTGTGCGTGCATGCGCGTGTGTGTGTGTGTGTGTGTGTGTGTGTGTGTGTGTGTGCGCATGCGTGCGTAGATCATGGGGGTGACAGAGGTGCAGTGGTGGATAAACTACTCACAGTATTTGAATCAACCAGATACTCCTGGTCAAATATTGTCTCACAACCTGTGTGTTGAAGTTCTGAGTTTCCCCTGGGCGGAGGAAACCATGCAAATAAGGCACCAACCTGCACATCGGGAGAATATCTTTCTGTTGTCGGTCAGGTGACTGGGAGGGCTACTTGTCATCCTTAGAGGAACTCATCAAGTATTTCTTTGCTCGTGATCTCCTTAAATATGCTCGACTATCTTGCCCAAATGAACGCTCTTGAACAGGATGACCGCAGTTTAGGTGTGCTTCCCCGTGGGAGGTTAGGGTGTGGGTTTGAGATGGTTAACATCGGTAGACTGTAGACAACTTGACTGCGTGTACTGTACGTGCGTTTGATTTGTGAGTTCTCTTGGCACAGTACCATGGGTGTGTACGCATAACAAAACCATGATGCTTCTATGCAACGATTGGTATGAAAAACATAATTGAAGCTGAGAAATGTCGGCTATGTGGTTGACACGCACTGTGAGAAGATGAGTTCAGATATGTACCAGTGCCACTGTCTGATATTTTGTTTAAAGCTGCATTACACCTCAAGCAGACTGAAATTATGAACCCTTTTGGGTGTTATTTTGTCCATAAAGTGATGCTATTCTTGTGTGATCCTCAAAACAGGATTTGATATATTCAGACTAAAATTATTAATATTGCCACCACCACCAATAACCATGATAATACAGCAGCTATCTGCACCCGGGGAAATCACTTTGCCAGCTTGTGAATGTGATGGACATTTCCATTAATATTTTATTTTTGCCACGGACATGCAAAACAAGTGATCAATGATATTACCAGAACACAAATGTATAGCCTATAGTACTAATTGACTCTTGACGTGTCATAGTGTCTACTCTATTCCACTGCGCTACACATTTTAAAATAAGTCATTTATCAAAACGTATTTTTGGGGAAAAGCCGATCTACAAGCTCACAACACATTACGGCATGTTGTGACCTTGTAGATCAGCAATTGTCCTTTCTTCTTAGCCTATAATGACAGGCCCAAAATTGGGATTTCAGGGTAAAAATAGCTATATAGTCACCCAACTTACCCAGAAAGACTGGGAAGTTATCCACTGTATACTGGCAGGTGGCCGTCCAGACAGGCATTATATGTGGCATAATGCATGGTCCAAGTATATTCCATGTTTGGGATTTCAATAAATGGGTCTTCCGTCTTATACAGTAAGTAGGCTACAGTTGCAGTCCGAGAAAGGGACACTTAGCTGCAAAGGTGAATGGGTGCGCAGTATACTTAATATTAGGTTATTGCAGATGGCCTTTCAGATGACAGTGTTACTTGGGGACATGAGGAGACAGGATGTTCTACAAGCTAAACTAGTTTTGTGTTTGTCAACGTAGCTTAAATAGTTGGTGTCAGTTCATTAAGGTGTGTACTCTAGGTTGATGAGACAACTATGCAATGGAAACATACCTGAGATTCAAAACGGATAATTAAGTACTGTTTAAGGAATGTTTCACTGTTCACTGTTTCACTGTGTTGTTGTGGAGCATTTGCTATAACAAAGTAGATAGACTAGACCCCATGCAGTAGTGTCATTGCTGTAACTTGGTATCTGTAATGTGTTCTGTTGCTGCAGGGTGAACTACTGTATGGGTAGCATTATAGTATAATCGATGCCTTACAGCCCCCCCCCCCCCCCCCCCCCCCCCTGTTTTGGAATGAGGGAACATATAGGGCTGAGGGAACATATAGGGCTGAGGGAAACATAGGCCTGAGGGAACGTAGGGCTGAGGGAACTTGGGTACGGTCCCAACACTATTAGGGAGGACATTCAAGATGATGATGACGAAGATGAATAGATCCTGCAAATAATGTATTGTAGGCATAATTGACCATGGGCTCTTTAAGAGGATAGGTGTGTGTGTGTGTGTGTGTGTGTGTGTGTGTGTGTGTGTGTGTGTGTGTTGTTAGTGTGAGTGCAGTGTGTGAAATAAATGGACACATTCTGCGTGCCCAAAGTGAGAAGTTGCAATACCTTTATTACCTGCAGTAACATCTGTCAACAATAATGGTAGAATACTAATAAACTATCAAAGTACTTTACATAAACGCAAGATATTCTAATACTATTCGAAATACTTGCAAATCTGTATATATGGGTGCAAGAATAGGGGAAAAACTAGTCCCGGCCCCCTGTGGAAGACCCCCTGTATTAACTACTACTCATTTTTGTAATCAGTGCCCAGCTACAAAAGCTTTTAATGCTTTAAGTATTATCTAATTTGACATTGTTCTGGAACAGGAGCAGAGCGAGGAATGTAATGAGTACTGAGATGAGTCCGGGGGGTCCCGGTGAAGAAAGACCCCAACCTAAAGTCAGAAAAGATTATTCTGGCTACTTTCAAAGTGTAATAATAATAAATCAACTCAGAATATTTAAAAACCTATAAAACAACCCTAATATTATGAAAATCGGACATTAATTGTCTGGCGTAATATTATGGGAGGTCCCAAAATATATGACCCCCCAAATAAGGGGTGGGGGTCGGGAAAATTTGAACCCCATCATTTTCTGACAGTTTGGTCCCTATGAAAGCCAAAAAAGCAAAAAAATCACTTTTAGCAAAAAAATCCTACGGAAATACACCTCGTACCACACTAGAAAGAGTCTCACTCAAGGACACATCGTCACTAACTCCAGGGGAGCCCGGGATCGAACCGGGACCCTCACGGTTCCCACCCGGCTGCTGTACAGGCCACTCCACAATCTACATGCCCCACCTACATGCCACTCAGTCTTTTTCACACCCACAGCACTATCTTATGGGGGCCTGAGCCTCTTCATGTGTACCACCCAGGTTGGGAAGGCTGACTGCAACATGGGGTAAACATCCCCGAGGCCCACTCGCTGCTCAATGCACCCGCATCCAGATTCCAGATACATCTATACCTGATGCTATAGTTTGTTCACATCGTCCATTCACTCCTGCAGTGCGGGGAGGAAACGCTGTGTCCTTTATCCAAAACACTGTGGCGACATTATCGGTCACTGGCACTGCCTGTGCGGGAGGCGGGCTCCTCCTGTGTGTTTGTGTGTGTGTGTGTGTGTGTGTGTGTGTGTGTGTGTGTGTGTGTGTGTGTGTGTGTGTGTGTGTGTGTGTGTGTGTGTGTGTGTGTGTGTGCGCACGTGCGTGAACAAGTAATCTCCAGCTAACTCGCATGCACACTTCCCCAGTATAGGCAAGAGCCAAGAGGAACCTATGCCAAATCATTAAAAGCAAACTCATGGTGGCGCTATAACAGTTTTGGCCTATAACTCTTGGAACTGATAAGAAAACGTGGATTCCTTGCCTCAAGACAGAACTTCCCCTATATATAGACCCCAACTTTTCCCACCTAGATTTCACACCACTTTGCGTTTCCTTCAAAACACACTTTGCGTTTTTCTCCTGCTACGCGTTCTACTCCAAAATGCGTCACACAAATCGGTACACATTATCTCTGGAGATGCCGGGTTGGATTTTTCATACATTCCCATTCGCTATGCTTTGCCAAAGTTTGCGGGAAGGTTTCTTGAACGCAGTTTCCGATCTGTTCAATTTGAATCACACAGCCAAAAGCAATTCTTAGACTTTTTTTAATACAGTTACTGCTTGATATATTACATTAAAACGAACATAACATAATGGAACATTACAATCCATGTACGGGTTAACTGCTTTAAACGCTATACTTTGGTGTATGTCAAATAGCGAATATAAACACAATCTACAAGCTCTCAGCGGCTTGGGTTACGTTGTATTGAGCTTGTAGACCGGCTATTTTTGCTGAATGTCCACCTGCTATGAACGATAGAAGACTATAGATATGCTAGGGTTCATGTGGATAACTGGACCCAACCCCTGACAAACCGGTTCTCTCTGTGTAGCTATCTAGCTAATCTCCATTGTTCGTGTCCCTTCCTCTCTTCAGTCCGTCAGCAGATCTTTAAGTGTGTCCTCCTGTTGATCTCCTAATCTCCACCTTCATGTCGTCAGGAGGATCTGGGTCTTCACAGCATCAAACTCTCCCACCGTTTGACTTTGGGATTAAGGAGCAGCGAGGCTTTTAAAATATCTGAGTTTGGGGTGTAGAGGAGAGAGCTGGGGGCCTCTTCCAGCAAGAAGCTCTCGGGTTTCACGGTGGAGTCGAGGTGCAGGCCTTCTCCCTCTGAAAGGGACCGCACCCCAGACACTGTGATGGAAAACGACAAGGTTCACTTCTCCTCCGCTCCACAAGGAGACACCAACATGTTTCAGGGGAACCTCATGTGGTGGTGTGCCTCCCTCTCACTTCCTCCTTACTACTACAAACAGGCCTGGAGTTTGTCTCACATGCACAGCAGGCCTGTTTGTTTGCTGTGTGTTGCTATTGTTTGCCATGCATCTGTTGAACTTGGTTTAATGTAAGTTCCAGTGCTTTACTTCCAGTGATGTGGATTATGTTTAGGAATCTATAAATTAATGATGGATTTGAATGGGTCTTTTGACTTATTTAGGAAATTACTAAATATATGTGGAACCATGGCAAATCATATCATGTGAAAGTTTAAAACCAAATGTCCATCACTATTTTTATCCAGCCAAAAATAAAGTGGATAATTGTTTCCAAATCCTTGTTTCCTGGTGGTTTGTGGCTCCAGTTAGAACTTTACAACCTAACAACTCGGATTGCTTTTACTTTTAATTAAAGTAGCAATGTGAAATGTGTTCGGCTACAGTCACATGCAATTTAGTGTCTGCCTACTAGTATGTGGCCGTCTTTTTGCAATGGTTTTCACTTTTCAATGGGAACGTAATCGTATAGCTTTTTGTTGGCACTAGCTTTCCATGTGTTGCGTTTATTTACGCGTTCTATATGCTTCAGGGCGACTTGAATATAAATTGTCTATTCGAAGGAGCAGATAAATGCTTTGACTGTTGCACGCTTTTCCCCCTCTGTTCTTGTTGGTTTCATTATGCTGGAGGGCGAGTCCACTCGCGTGCCATATTGTTTTGTACTGTATTGTTTATGTATGTTGCTGGTCCTTGTGTCCAGGACAAAATTCAAACGGTGGTCAATGTACTGAAAGATTTGAATCATCGAAATCTGCATAACTATATAGCTGTCCGATAATTGTAGTGGAGTAATTTTTTAGCTAGGATATGTTGTAGAGTGGATGACTGTATATATATATTTTTTTTTCATGAAATACTCTTGTAACGTAAAGGTACCTCAAAATTGTATTGGAAGTACAGTGTACTTGATACAGAATACATCTACTTAACTACTAACTTCCCTCCACTGGCTCTCATGTTTCATGGTGGAGTCAAGGTGCCCAGTGCCGTATCCAGGGAATAATCAGCAGGGGGGCATTCATATTTCCAAGGGGGGCACTTGA
Organism: Protomyctophum bolini; assembly: GCF_963924005.1. Classification (NCBI taxonomy): domain Eukaryota; kingdom Metazoa; phylum Chordata; class Actinopteri; order Myctophiformes; family Myctophidae; genus Protomyctophum; species Protomyctophum bolini. The sequence goes on along the minus strand of NC_137880.1, from coordinate 13,757,246 downwards.
TTTTTCAAGTTCACATCCATATATAGCAATTAAGCTCTCACATTGGCCTATACAATAAAACAACACAAAAGGCTTGGAGAAGGGCTACAAGTATAGGTTCCAATTATACACCAAAACAAATAATATAGCCTAATTATTGTAGCCAACAAAACAAACAAACAAACATAGCCTATATACTGTCATGTGGAAACACGATCGCATCGCACCAACAACACAATGAACACAATGAGCATCTCCACGGCGGGAGGAAAGTAGAAAAAAAAGACTATAGCCTATGCACCAACCATTAATCACCAACAAATAGTTGAGCATTTAGGCTTATAGTGTCTTTTATATGTGGCCATCTCCACGGTAGGGGAATATGAGTAAAAGTTTATGCACCAACCAAAAACAACAAGTCTATATAGTGTATTTATGTCGGGAGGCAAAGGGGGGGGGGGGGGGGATCTGCGCGTCTGCAGATTGCGCGTTTGCCATTATGAAGGCTACTTGGGTATTTGTCCCGTTTTACCTGATTCAGTGACGGTGTGCCAGAACCTCTGGCTTCTCTGGTGGAGAAGCATGCGGTGGTGGTGGAGGTCCGAAAGTTGAGCTGCTGCTGTGGAAGTTAAACAGCAGCCCTCTGCCTCACTGGAATAATGCTATCCGACACTCGCGAACCCCCAGTAATGTGATCCGACGACCGAATTTCGTTGTGCATTTAGTAGTGCTCGGTGCTCGAATGACTCCCCGCAATATTAACAACAACAGGCGACATGGCGTTGGTTTCAGTATCGTCATCAGTCTGCCTTTCTGAAGGTGCTGGTGGGTTTATAGAGTTTGGTGTTTTGGCTTTGAGCCAGTTCCTAATATCCATGATAAAATTTTACCGGTTTGGGTTTGTTTTCACTGTGACTGAAGTCTGAAAATATTTGAATTGACCCGGCCTGCGTGGCAACACCTATACTCTAAGGGCAACACAGGTAATGACGTAGCTTTTGGTGCGCTGCATCAAAACGAATCCGACTAGGTGCACCGACTAGGTGCCAGTGTACTTTTTATTATTGCATTTTTATTACTATGAATTAATTAGAAAATGTAAATTTATTATAAACACAAAGAACATGAAAATAACACATTATATATATTTTAAACCTGTAAAACATTAAAAATAATGGTGGGGTAGGGTTCTGGACTGGGGGGGCACAAAGTCTATCTGGGGGGGCAGTGCCCCCTAGTGCCCCCCCGTAGAAACGGCACTGAAGGTGCCGGCCTCTCCGTCTGAAAGGTGTGTGTACCACATTATAAAGCCATGACCTCTGACCTTCATTAGGCTCCCTGTAATGTGGGTCCGGTCACAGTGGCTTTTAATGGAGAATGTCTTATAATGGTCTGCATGTATAGGATGATAGATCATTTACTGCAAAAACCTAATTACCTAGTAATTTAAAAGGCATATAGCACATTCTCACACGCATGCATATACTAACATATTAACCTAAAAGCCCTCTTTCTCTCTCACTTTCTCTTATCAATCTCTGCTATCTGCTACTATCCCTTTCTCCAGTATCTTTCTCTCTCTCGCTCGTGCATGCGCACACACACACACACACACACACACACACACACACTGATTGTATCACTTTAAGTGCCGACTCCTTCCACGATTTTCTGCCCGCGTTGAAAGCCAGAGAACCCAACGCCCACTGCTATTGAGCTCCTTTTAGACCATCAGGTTAATTCTGAGCTTATAATTGCTCACAGCTTCTGACCGGAGGCTGCGATTACATTCTCTGGGCAGACATGTTACGGTCTAATGCTGTTTTATCCTTTTCTTTAATCTGTATGTGTACTGGGAACACAATGCTTATGGGGCGGCGCTGGCTCAGGGGGTAGAGTGGCCGATTGGGAACAAAGGCCTACTGGTTCGATCCCCAAGTGTCCTTGAGCACGACATTGAACCCCAAAGGCAAAGCTGCTCCCGAGCAGTGTTAATGTGGTCGACTAAAACTATTGCGAACAAAATGTTTTGTCCACTATATCTTTTCACTAATAAAAGATAAATGAAGACTGACCGAATATGCTGACAATATATGTTAGGCAGGGACTATAGCAGAGAAGAGCTCCAGTAGAACTAAGACTAATCATTTTTATGCTCCGTTGTGTGCAGGTGTCACTCTCCGGAAATAGCTGATCTACAAGCTAGATTGGCAGAGCTTGTAGATCTGCTTTTTTTGGCACACAGCTGAGTATAAATCAGGCATTTCAACGTCATCATGGCCTGCCAAAATGCATTTTTGTCGACTAAATCAACAGTAGATTTAAACTTATTTAGTCAACTAAAACAAACATTTCAGATTACTAAAATATGACAAAGTTCTAAAACTAAATGGAATTTTATTCAAAGGACTATTAGAGGGTATGCACATGCATAAAGTGAAGTGCAGATCGAGTGGCAAAGTGAGTGACAAAGTTAATTTAATGTTGATTAAAGTCATTTAATGTGTGTGTGTGTGTGTGTGTGTGTGTGCTCGCCACTCACATGCAATTGCTCACATCGTACTATCACAAGCCGCAATCAACGAGACAACAAAAGCAGTGCTGATGGGAGAGACTAAAAGACATTTTGCTCGTTGGTGGGCAAAGTGTGTGTGTGTGGTCAGTTATGGGTGCAGTTTCTGCAGGGTGTGTGGTAACAACATGGAAGACGTTCAAACAGCCGAGATGGAATTTGTGATTAACCACTTGAACCCCCAGCATGCATGCCTATAGGCCAAGTACAAGTACAGTTAGAACTCGGGTCCGTTTTACTAAGATTAGAGGGTTTAAGTAGCTATAAAACAAACGGCTGAGAAGAAAGAGGTCCCGCACACTGTCTTCACAGAGCAGCGGTTTATTCAAAGTGACAACGTTTCAGTCTAAACGACCTTCATCAGCTACCTGATGACCTTAACCCTAAGTATAGTGAAAATAGGACATTCACAAACTCACCACGTGGCGCAAAGTGACACGTTGTGAGCTTGTACATCTGCTATTTTTGCTAGTTTGGGTTAGGTACCTGCTGTTGCTTCTGTCAAAACCATATTCATAGGTCACCAATTTGTAAAGCAACACAGGAACCCCAGCTAGTGTTTTTGGTCGTCCAACAGTTTCTTAACCACTTGGTGCACGGGAGGAGACTTAAAAATAGCAGTTTCCAATGTCGGGGAGCAGCCTTATAACTGGGAGCAGCTTGATAGTTCTGGCGGTGCGCTGAACACGCGCACGTTCATTAACTGAGCACGCAAATGCAAAAAGTGTCATTCTTGATTGTGTTACGCACGCGAATCACATGCACTGGCGCAGCCCTTTGATTTGGTGTAGCGCCAGGGCCCTCGAAGGGGTTGATTCGGCACTGTGTAGGGTTGCTTCTTTTATTATCAAAGGTTAACCCAGTTGTTGAATTATGGAGTCCCTTGAGCCTTTTTTATTTAGGTCACAGAGTGCAAAGCACAGAACAAAAACGTTTCGATGTAACCTTACATCGAAACGTTGTCTTTTTTTAAACGATACAAACCCGAGAATCTTGGCACCGGTCCATGGAACATGGGACAGATTAAACTCGTCACTGGGATTCCAGCAGTGCGTTCAGGTGAAACAACGTCCCCATTTAGACAGTATTTTATCAGTTGGCACATGTAGCATGTCAACTCAAACCAAAGCCTTTCTGTACTGTTAGCTACATGGATTATAATTAGACGTTATGGAGATGGTGTCAGTGAGCCAGTCATGTCAAACCATGTGGTTACAGGCATGCATGCATTATGTGACATAATGCACGCATGCACATAATGCACGCATGCATGCATGCGCACACGCACACACACACACACACACACACACACACACACACACACACACACACACACACACACACACACAATAGTATTAATATATCTGCAAGGACGTTGACATGCAGTTTAGGAGTACTTGTAAAGGGTTTAGGACGGCAATTTTATAAAGATTAATGCCATGCATTTTGAACCCTAACCTGTAGGCTATTAGTTGCACAGCAACGATAAAATAATTAATTTATAATATATTCATATATGGTGTGCGACACCAGTGTGAAAATATGGCATAATCCCAACCCTATAAGGCTTTTCCTAAGTGTAAACCCTAAAGATCATTTTGAACACAGCCATTTTTTGTTGCGTGAACCAAACTGTCCTCACAACGAAATTACACACATTAGGCATTTGGTACTTGACTTGTACAGTAATACAAGTACACACACACACACACACACACACACACACACACACACACTATTCACTCACTATCTTCTCCTTTGATTACTGCCATTTAAGATCATTTTGCTACTTAGCGTCACCTAAACGCACCAAACACACTATCTGACATCTTCAGAGCACGCTTGGCTTGCAGAGATGCCGATAACATCACTGATGGAGACACTGAGTTGCTGTGCTCAGGCCAAACTGCCTCCTTATTTGCTCTCTCTCACATTTCTGTCAGACAGGAAGGAGACAAGTGGTGAGTCACAATGTTAAACTTTCAACCTGGCCTCTCCGTTTAGGGCATGACATTTTTTTCTTTCTAAAGCTTTTATTTATTTAAAAAAGAAATCACTGATACCAACTCACAACGTGTCACATTGCCACACATTGTGTAGCTTCAAGCAGCTTTTTTTTTTTTTGTCCTCACACCTGTGTGAAGTGACTGGTGCAACTCCATGTGGGGGTCCCCAGACACGCCCCCAGGGGGCCGGCCCAGTTCCGGCGAGCCGCTCCGGGGCTCCGCGTCCGAAACGGTTGAGAAATTACAGAATTATTGTGTGGGGGTCCCTGTATATATATACTGTCGCTGTTCTCACACCCGAAATCACACAATGGCTGCTAAAACGCAGCTTCCCATCATGCACCTGTGCACAGTGTGAAGCTCAACATCACCACTTTGTCACCTGTTGGTATACTCCAAAGTCAAAACAGACATACATACTGTACATACGTATATACATACTGTACATACACGTATACACAGACATACATACTATACATACACGTATATACAAAGGGACACACATTGCTGGGCATTGGAGTGCTGCACCCTATGGTTGCACCGCTCAAAAATACTAAAACTAAAGCAGAGGGGGAAAGAACATAGTCTTTATATTATACATCCAGTACACTGTGTTGATAACACAGCTTGCAGCTGATCCATTTAATAATGACTGCATGTGTTCATTAGATTTTGGTGTGTCAATGTGAATACTGTCTATGCTTGCACATTGGTTCATCCTTAGCTCTGGACACACCAACACAAATCCATTAATCGAATAAGATTTTGAAACATTTGAGTACATTTACTTTACTATAACCACAGCAGGGAGTGGTTTGCCATATGTTTCTCTTTCTATTTTATTTACATATTTATCGTGGTTAGCCATTTCCAATTGGTTCGCCTGCCTGAGAGGACTGCAGTTATTTCTTTGAAATATTTAGCTTCACATTTCAAACGTTATTTTCACATAGGCCAAAAGCATTTCAACATCTATGGTTGTTACATCTTATTTGTATTCATATAAGATACAAAGTTAAGCAGGGAATCATGCTTTTAATTGTCTTCGAAAACATGACTATAGAGATAGTGTGTAACGAGTTGCGGGATTTTTGGACAGATTCTGGAGGAGTAATGTTAAAAAAAAAGTGTTTTTCAAAAGTCGGCCTCCTGGTGGCGCTATAACAGGGCGTTCTGGAAAATTTGGGACAGAGGTTCATCGTTGGCATCCAGGAAGTGTGTGTGCAAATTTGGCATTGACCGGGTTAACGGTGCCGGAGATTAGCTGTACACAGACGGACAGGCGTGTGCACACACACACACTGACACACACACACACACACACACACACTGAAATTCCTGTAATTATTTCTAAAATAATTAAATTATTAAAATGCACTTCCTGCAATAATTACTCTATTCCATATACCTCCACACCTGTATTTGGTTGCCTATAATTAGGCTATAGGCTGTAAGCGTTTTGAGCAACAATAAAAAACTATACAAGTGAAGATTTTTGGGAAATATTTATCTAAGAAAATCTTGGACTTGGGTCTCTTCCACAAAATGTTTTCAGGGTAGCCTTGTTAATTAATTTGGGTGTCTCTGACATGAAAAAAAAAGTAAACGTTTTTTTTCCCCGCAATTGCACTGACATGCAGTGACTAATAGGGCTATGCCGATCTCGTTTCGCTGTTAGTTGGAGACCTTGCTGCCACTCTGTTCTAATAGCGCCATTCTATCCCTGTCAAACAGAAAACACACAACAGACAATGGAAGTCAGAAAATGGGGCTTTTGGCGATTTCCTCAAAGTCTCAGACGGCCCTTTGTAAAAGACTATCCCAACAATGTTGATGGCCAATCTGAGCTAATGTTTGCTCATGTGTCAGTCTCCAGCTCAGGGAAAGCCTCAGACATAATGGCTTACTTTGGTTTTTTCTAACGGCTGTTTTGCAAACGGATCGCCTTACACACCTGGCTATATACCTGGACACTTGCGCCTCGTTTCCCATAGTAGTTTGATTTACCACATGTGTCGCTTCAACTCGCTTGCCAAAACAACAGCTCCCATGCATGCAGAGTCCCCACACTCACCGATGAGCATGGCTTGCTGCCTTGCTCACGCGTGCGTGTTTGATTGTTCGTTTAAGCGCGTTGAATAGATTATTAGAAGTTAAATGCACTCATTTAACTGATCTACAAGACACAAGTATAAGTGCACACGCGGGCCGCGGCTATATAATAACTTAATTGGCAAATGATTTTGAATTTAAGGCCTATATATTATTATTTATTGTCCAAAGCTTGGGAGGACACACTGCAGGAACGCCAGGAAGACGTTATCTTTGAGCAGATGGTATAAATGACAACAATATATAGGCCTATTATGTTATTGTTATTAATAGTAATCACTAATTTGGGCAGGCTGGTAATTTACTATTATTCAGTAGGCGAGTATCCCCAAAGGTTAGAAACGAAATCATTCAATGCGATAGCCTCATTTGTTTTTATTATTATTTTGCCTGCTATTTTATTCCAAAGTTTTGGTCTGTGTTGTTATTAATACAACGTTTATAATAAATCCTTTGCAAGACCTTTGCAAAATAAATGTATAGGCCTGTATGCCATTCTTTTGACCATGCTATGTGGACCCTGTTGTAAACAAGTGGACCCTGTTGTGGACCCTGTTGTAAACAAGTGTAAGGCTTAATTGGGTCGTCCACTCACAGTTAACAGTCTTTGTATTGAGTTTGTGCTTGAAATGTACTGTAATTCTGCAAACTGTTAATAAAGATTTCAATCAATCAATCAATCAATGCTGAAACACTGGTGGCCTTGGTTGGTGAAATGACATTCGCCGATTAATTTCACACCAACATGCATTACGTATGTAGGCCTACGTATACGTAGCCTACATATCGTTTTCCTTCTTTACATATGACTTTTGTTGCCTCCCATGATTTATTTGAAAAGACTAGACTATATAGGCCTATACTGCCAGTCATTAGGCTATAAATGGATACATTGAGTCCCCATGGCTGGCCGGAACTCGTCCCAGCGCTCACATAATGTCCAAAGATTCACTGTCTGTAACTCAAGATAAATTAATCAGTTTATACAATATAGGAATAGGCCTATTATTTCCGAAACTCCGAGTGGATATAAATTCTGCTAATTGGCAAAACATTTTGATGAGTTAGTTATTCCATAACATTTAAGGACAGTTTATATAGCCTATCGCGCGTTTTTAGCTTGTTTGTAGATTATTATTGTTATTTTTGGCAAGCGACACCCTCTGGTATATGAATTAATAAGAAAACGTCCTTTGCCAGGCCAAGCCTCTGAGAGAGAGAGAGAGAGAGAGAGTTTGCATTCGCATGATTAACTTGCTTGGAGCATTAAACGGAAAATAATTAAATAATTAGCATATCTGTCACACAATCCAAATATAAGACGACTCTGATTATAAGACCGTAAGACAAGCCCCATTTTTCAAGACTCATTTGTGGAAAAAAGTACATTGAATGTCAAATATTGACCCCGTTTTTTAGGATAGTTCCACTGGAAAATGTACTGTTATATTCAGATCAATAGGGTATATCCGCCATAGCCAGCCAGCCTGTCTGTCTGTCTGTCTGTCTGTCTGTCTGTCTGTCTCGAAGTGCATGGTTCTATAACTCTTTCCCACCTCCATCTCCTTAACACGTAGACTTTTTTTGCATGCTCTTTATTAAGCACAGTTATAGAAAAATATACTTAGCTTTGCCGATAGCCTTTACAAAAAAAATTACAATGTTCCACTGCGATTTCAGGTTTTGCCTTTCAAGTCGATCATCTCATGGAAAATATCTCCAGTTTAACTAGAGTCTGATGGAAATGCAAACGTGATTTGAAATTATTAGAAGTAACCATGGCAACCAAGCTTATTAAACCAAATGTTTCTCAGTTGCTCCCAAAATTCGGAGCTGCAGCATACATCATGAGAATATAAATTAAATATATATAACACTGTTTCTCAACGTCGGGTTTGGGGACCATGCACCAGGAGTCCAAATGAGTCTGTAAAAGAGAATTTAACAGTTCGGGTCCCACCGTCCCAGAGATAAAAAAGGGGTGTCCTTGAAATTGGAAAAGTGGAGAATCAGGGAAAGACCTGCACATGGCCATGACCTTGCGCATTAGTGTCCCATGGTCCAAGTGTGATTCATGTGAGACATGTTCTGCTGGTCAGGACGCTGTAGTGGACAGAGACATGTTCTGCTGGTCAGGACGCTGTAGTGGACAGAGACATGTGAAGACCGTTCAGAGTGTCCTGATGATGGTGATGGTGGTGCTTGTTTAAAGGACTGGGGGGCTTTCTCATGCTGCCTGTGGGCAAAGACAAGAAAAGCCAATAGAATTGTTAAAATCATCATCACACACACACACACACCCACACAGGCCTGAAACAATTACATATTAAATATTTAAAAAATATGTGCATATAGTTTGCGTGTGATTTCATACAATTCTATAATGATAATACTACACCTTGCTAATCTCTGTTGAAGTTACACATTTACGTGTTTAAATATGTGATCATTATAATTATGACATTATGAGCAACATGCGGGTTCATTCTTCTGTCATCACTCATCAGTGAACCCTTGTGCTTTTAAACTTATTTTTAGGAAACACTGCTAAATCCTCAGTGCCAGTTTAACAATTAATAAATATATTGACCTTTTCTTCTTTATACTATAAAGGTAAAACTGCTAACCCCTATATTTTCTCTCTTGGCGTATACTAACACATTTGAGGCGACTTTTATATTAGATAAATTAACAAACTGGAAAGTATGAGTAAGGAATTAGCAACCTTTCCTGCACAATAAAATCCAGGGTAATGTAACTTTGGAAATGGTATTTGTACACACTTGGAGTTGGAAATATATGACAATTAGGAATTTGTACACATTAAATATCTATTTATCTTTAACAAACACTATTTAACTGGAGATGCTGCTATTTTGTCTAAATTGAGGGTGTGCTGTTATATATAACAGTGCATTTCACACCGTTTTTCTCTAATATCCTCCTGTATAGCAAAATGGGCAAAATTTTGCATGTGGTTACAGAGAAAAACAAACAATGGAAAAGCGGCTGCATAAATCCAGACATATACCTTCTCTAGCAGGATGTTTAAAAGACATGGGTGCGAGGATGTCTCCTGCAGCAGCACTGGGGTGGTGGCTCAACCCCTGGTTCTGGGCCTGGGGGGAGGACCAGTAAGCCCCAGCCGAGGGCCCATACACCCCGTACTGGCTCGGCGAGGAGTAGGCACACGCTGGGACGTAACCGCTGAGATTAGATGAAGACTGAGACACATAAGAACGGTCGATGAATTTAAAGTCATCTCATTCAGTAACAGAATATAGCGGCTATAGTGGCCTTCCAGCTCTTATGTTGATTTTACTATTTGAAGATCTGGATCCGGATCCATGGATCCAGTCCGTGTTTTCTTCCTAATGAAAATGGCAAAATCAACAGGAACTTTGATTTGACTATTTTAATATTTTATAATATAATAATATTTTAGATAGTTTTATTATCTGAATCAACAACGTTTGTTTTTGTTTACATACTAAAAGAGTGACTTTGAGAGCTGTTTCAGCGTATAGGCTTAATGTAAGTCAATGAGGAGCATATTTTGAATTATCAATTTCTAATCAGCAATTATTTTTTATTTCTTATTATTGTGCATGCACATTTGGAGTTACACACAACCCAAACCTCTACAAAAGTGGCCGTACCCTTTAACAGTTTGCAAATCGGTACAGTTTACAATGATTGTTTAAAGTTGTGTATAGATGTGTATTCAATTCATTAAGACATACAATAATGTCAATACTATATACAGTTTACAATGATTGAAAAAAGGATAACACAATGTGTATTCAATTCATTAAGACATACAATAATGTCAATAATATATGACATCAACACAAGCTTAGAGGGCTTTTCTATAGGACCATTTACAAATCAGCAGACATGGTGCTCTTTCATGATCGGTTTTGAAGGAGGGTTAAGGACAGACGATGAGACCTGTTATACTTTATACACTAAAGCTGCGGAATAATCTTCCCCCCTACATTAGAGCTGCCCAATCCATTGCGATTTTAAGTCCCTTCTCAAAACTCACCTTTTCTCCCTGGCTTTTAATGTTATTTGATTTGAATGGTTATGTATTCTTGGTGTCTATAGTCTTCTGTGTGTTATAATGTTCCTTGTTGCTTGATTTGTTCCTCATTTGCCTTGTTTTATTTTCTCCTGTGAAGCACTTTGGTCAATTTCGGTTGTGTGAAATGTGTATATATATATATAAATAAAGGTTGATTTGATTTTCTATAGAACACTAAACCTGGGTGATTTTCACGCAGACAATTATATTTTTGTAATTTTCATAATGTTGCCGATGCCCAATGTCTGAGGTGGGTGCAGGGTCTTTCAGTATAGCCTACCTTCATGATGCTCAGTGACATCATAGAAGGTATAGGTTTGTTTCCGTCCCCTCATCCCTGTTCATTGATTGAATTTCACCCAGGGTTTCTATGGGTAAAGAAAAAACTCCAAAAGCTCAATTTTTTTTTATGGATAATTTAATACCTATATTGTTCATCGATCTTGCCTCCTGATATCTGTTTTTCTTTTTTGGTGAAATTTCATGTTGAAATATTAAAGAGAGGTATATAGATCAAATTGTCATCTACTATAGGCCTAATATATTTAATTGATGAGAAATTATTTTATGGAATATATTATATCGGATAAAATATAAGTGATGGTGTGACAAAATTAAGGTTTCGTTTTGGGTTAACAAACACTCTAGAGCTATTGCTCATTTTTAGTTATTTTATTTTTTAGATTTGGGGATCTCACCTTGACATTAATTTGTCTTTCATTTTCATCCCTCCATCCATTCTTTCTTTCCTCCTTATATTCCTACCTGGACCAGTGGACCTGACTCACCACAGCTGGAAATTACCTTTGCATTTTGTATACTTTGTCATCATATAGATTATAGAGTGTCACAAAAAGTAGCTAAATTAGCCGATAAAGCAAAAAATGCATGTAGCATCAAGACATTTTTAGGCATGTTTTATAAAAATCAAGGGCTGGTTAATTCTGCCTCTGGGTTTTATAATTAGGCCTATTGTCACTTATGGAACGTTATACATATACATTCAATCTTAACCACTTATTATTTATTTCATAAAAATAACCGCCTCTTTGTTGAAATTAAAGGAACGGAAATAGGCTTGTGGTGAAGTTGTTCAGGCTGTCACTAATTATGCAACAAACATTCCACTCTTCACTGGCTCCTTCGATGCCTCAACGTGTATACAGTATAGCCTACCTACCTGGGAGTACTTTATGTCTTCTGTGGATGATTTGTCCGTTCCATTCACACTGGTAGGAAACGGTGCTCGGTTAACGTTGGCCCACTCCTCCATTTTGGGAGAGTATCCCTCGGCTCCAGCTACGGCTGCTTGGGGAAAATATGTAGGGCATTTTAATGGTGAAAATGTGGCTTTTAATACCATAATATGTAGGCTATATCTCTCAGAGACTGCATTGCATGCCATGTAGTCATGTCAAAATGAAAGTTAGATGTGAATGTATAATGTTTACTGGAAATTACACTGAAGTGTATAGGCTATATGTTTAGCTATATAGAAATTAAAACTATGGTGCTTCTATTGTTAGACCCATTGGGTCCACTTGACTGCATTTGAGGTTGAAAATTCCTCAGACTCAGCCAGCCTGCAGTGCGTTTTATGTAAAACAGATGTTTTTATTTAAGAATTTACGGGGGAGATTCTAGGTTAACAACACGCATGCGAAACGTTAGCCATCGAACAAAATCCCATATACCTGAAGTTTATAGTGTCTAGTCAATATGGTGTGTTCGTTCATCCGCCTCATAATGCCGGCATAACATAATATATAGGCTATATGTCGGCATTACATTTTTAAACATTAACTAAACACTGTGTGAATGTATTCAGAATGTGTCATATATTCTTATGGAAGCCCTAATATTATTGTATCCCGCTATCTTGTGAATGCATGCAATGTTAATGTATGGCATATTGCTTTTAGTCGTTTTTATAGAGATATAAAGCTGTGTCGCCTTTGTGTCTGCATTAGACGTATAGATGAGTAAATCATAAAAAGCTTTATTTCCCAAGGACCACGGGTAATAATAATAATAATAATAATTGGTATTGTTATATTATTATACAATTGTTATAACAATTTATCTCATGCTCCAAACTCCATGGCTATATCATTTGCTTGTTAATTGAACGTCAAATAAGTTTTGATTCACGTTTCTGTGCTCTATTTTATAGACCACCTAACCACGGCAGATAACGATTTATGCATCTCTTGTAGGCTATAATAGGCTATACACAGCCTATATACAGCTCAAGGAAAATTGCTTATAAACCTTCAAGTTCAAGTATTTTGGCAACATGTTTGAAATGAGTGTGAATAGGAATTCAACTTAAAACCAATCAAGCAAAGAACAAACATGTAGAAAAAGCATCTATTTTGTTATACAAATATAACGAATGCATACCAACCTCCAGGGTCCTGCATGAACGCCCGGATACCGAGGATGTTACTGACAGTGTGCACCGAGGGCCAACAGGCCCGGGAGAGGCCGACGTGTCCCTGCGCAACTGGCCCACCGGGGCCGCCACCGATCTTACCCCCCGTGGGCGACATGGCCCCCGGGTAGGAATACGGGTACATGTGGTGGTTGTAGGGCATCTGCGGAGGATGAGTCTGCTTTCCGCCGTTCTCATACTGACCGGGCTGGGAAAGACTCCCGATCTTGTTCCTCAGAATGCGGCTTATGGAGCTGACCGACGGGACATTGTATTTGTCGCACACGCTGTCCGTCAGCAGTTTGTCACGGATCTCCCACGCGAATATCCCGGGATCGCCGTGCTTGTAATCCCGGATGCTCTTTACCACGTTGGGCGTGGTGACGCGCGGCTTGCTGCCGCCGATGGCGCCGGGCAGGATGGAGCCGGTGTCGTTGTAGCGCGCCAGGATCTTGCTCACGCAGCCGTGAGAGACGCGCAGCTGCCGGCTGATGTCGCAGGGTCGGATGCCGAGCTGGGCCAGCTCCACGATCCGGATCCGGATGGCGTTGGGGAGAGGCCGGCCGTTCACGAACACACCGCCGAGCTGGTTCACCTCTCCATAGGTCTGATCTGCAGCCAGGAGAACCGCGGCGTGGTTAATGGTATAATTATGTCACAACTCACAACACAACGCAACATGTCTCCACACGTTGAAATATTAATTCGGTAGTGTGATAACATATAAGAAAATGTAGGCCTAATTAGTAGCCTTTTTACAACGAATTCAATCTTTTAACTTTAGGCTATAAAAATATAACAAAATATATAACAGGCTTGGTTGTATTTTTGTATAATAAAATAACAGCAGACGTATATAGGCCTATTACGAGCTCAATGCGTTCTGCGATTCTGCAAAGCATTGTGAGCTTGTAAATCCGCTTTTTCAGTGCAACACATGGCATACAAACAACTTAGGCATTAGTGGATTTAAATGCGTAAAATGCGATATGGAACATATATCAGCCTGTAACCAACCACGCCTGCTGCGTAACGCCCCGTTGTAATAAGCGCTGTATAGCCATACCGCAGTGCAAAGGAGGCTATATTTCTTTCAAGTACATCTTGCGGTTAAATTACGCACATATATATATATATAGGTTACTATATATACGGTTACTTGCCCATTGGCTCCACTTTGCCAGCAGTGCCGGAGAAACATTCACACTCTGCATTAGACGGTATAAAGTCCAAGCGACGACGCCTTTGCACGGACTGAAATGCTCCTCGCCATGGAGACTGAATGAATGTCCATCCTGGAGCTTAGAGGCAATACGAGACGATGGATTTTAATTTGAGGCGTCCTCTGTTTTACGTCAGTGGCGTTTGGATGAGCTATAAGTCTGTTTGGTCACTACATGGGTCTCCTCTGACTCTGAGTCCTCTCTCCACCCTTCTTCTCCTTCTTCTTCTTCTCCTCCATCATGGATTGATGTCAGAACTTCGAAGAAACCGGCTGCATGCATCATGCATGCCAATGCCATGATGTGGCATATATATGAAATATCATTTAAACATAGCCGTACCGCGGTGTCGCTACAGCGGAGCCTAAATTATACAGTCTAGTCTGCTTAAAAAACAAACGATTTAAAAATTTGAAGGTAACGACTCACCACTCGAACCATGAATAGTTTAAATCTGCAAAAGTATAGCCTGGCTATCCATTCAGAAAACTGATTCAGCTGCATTCATCCGACATGCGTCCAAATTGGTTTTACCCATGTATAGGCCTACTAATTCTGCCTACCGATATAAAAAAGATAATTTCACTTGGCAAGTTGGCCTAACAGTTTATTTGTTCATGATTAAACGCCCTGACTTGTTGTAGCCGGCTATAGGCCCTATATTTGCATTTGATCAAGGCATCCTTTTTAAATGTCGTCGTCCGTTCCCCCCGAGCATGGCCTGTTGCCTGATGTGAGCTCGCTTTTGCATTTTTATTACTGAGAACAATTATGTAGGCTACCAAAGAACTTTAAGCGGCATGACTTTAGAAATAAACCAAATTATAATCAGCTGTCCTTTCTCCTTTCACAATTCTTGTATAGGCCTATAAAACATGAGTATATAGGCCAATATACATGCACATCCTTTTGTTTTGCGCTATCTTTGCACGTATTGAATGATGGTTAATTACTTCTTAATAATAATCCCGCTATTATACTTTGGTGGCCCCTTACTTGGTCCACTCTTCCATCCACTTCTTGGCCCTGCATGGGTCCAGAGTCAGACTCCAGTTATAGTCTGGTTCTGATAATCAGGCTAATTGTTTTCCCTGGCCTGTATATACACCAAATATCTTCACTGAAAATGCGAACTTAAATTATTATGTTATGTCACAGAATTTAAGAAACGACTTCAATAAACTATATAGAAACTATAGTTTCTATATTTTAAGAAATTAGTTCCTATCCAGAATGTATAGCCTATAATACTCGGATAGGGATTGAACTTGAACTTGAAATATCTTCATTGTGCAGGGGCAATTAGCCAATCACCTGCAACCTTCAAACAATGGGTCTATATGGATAGCGTTTAATTAGTAAAAATATAGTGAAAAAAATGTAAGTAAAATATATATACATCACATATTACCTAATTCATTAGTTAGTTAATTCGTTATTTTAGGAATCCTAAATTGAAACCCTTTTTGCAGGTGTGACGATGTGAGGTAGGCTATATTTGAAATACAAAGGCTCCCTCTACTGATTGGATGTGTGAATTACAGATTGTTAATGGCACTTGTGACTTTACCAGAGCCATATTTCAGAATAATTTTAGCTATGTATTGGACTGTATAACCTTTTAATAATAATAATAATCCTACAATTAATTAATAATTAATGTGTGTGTGTACGGTTGTAATGCGTAACTCGAGAACTGTTTGGCCCACCAACTTCACAATCGACACACGCGTTCCACACACCCACAGGGAGTGCAGTGCCCAGTATCGAGCCGGTCGGACCAACGGTTCTCCAGAACCACCACAAAAGTGCTCTGCCAGTGGGCCTAACCCTGACCTCAGTAAAACCATGTTTAACCTATATAACCTTAACCCAAAAAGCCCTCAAAAAAGCTAGGAGGGTGTTACTCGTCCCATCTGGTACCCAAGAAGGGTGGCCCTTTGTATATTTGGATTAATATTACAAAACATACCACATTAACCACTTCAGCCCTTTGGCTATTTAAAAATCACACCTGTGTGAAGTGAGGGGCGCTATAATCATCTTACAACATCAATTACAACATAAACATAGTTTGTTTAAGCAATGGGAGTCCTCAAAACAAACATTAGATTTCTCTTCATTGTCTATGGTGTTTTCTTAAACAAACATCGGGGAAAAACAAACATTAAAGCCATATATATAGGACTCATGAGGGGCTAGCGCCCCTCAAAAATAGCCGATGTACAGGGTTTGATGAAGGCCCAGGTAGGGCAGTTAGGCCAAGTTTTTGTTTGTTTATTAGACTGCACTATAATAACTTTGGGACAGGCCCGTCTAGAGTTTGAATGAACAGGTGGGCCTGTTGAGAACTCTATTTTTGCCAGCTGCACTAATAACTTTGGGGCAGGCCCGCCTAGAGTTTGAAATTTTGAATGGAAAGGTAAGTCAAAAGGGAGACATGGGGAAGGATGGATGGGGAAGGATGAACCTATGGAATGTCAGAACAGGTTCTAGCCTATGGAGATCTAAGGGTTTTAGGTCAGATGTAGAGTTGCTGGCCACTATTGATGACAGAGACCTGGGCACCTTATAACCAACCAAACAACACAGTGACGGGAAATGCACGATTCCATAATAGTAAATGCGACTTGCTGTCGCAATAAAGTGCTAACGATTATTCTAGTATGATGTGAATCTTAATTCATTCATTATTCTAGTATGACGTGAATCATACTTAATTAATTAGTTATTCTAGTATGATGATGATCATCATAATTCATTCATTATTCCAATATACATGAATCCAAATGTCTCAAGTCATTCGAAACCGTCGTTTTTTGTGTGTGAGTGCAATCAGTGCATCAGTTTGAGATTGACAAATCAAAACATCAAAACAATTTCCTATTTAAATTGAAAGCTGCAAGAACTGTCCTTTTGTGTCCAATATTTAGAAAGTATTACAATGAATTAAAACAAGCGCATTATTATTTATTTGTGTGTGTGTCTGTCTGTGTGTGTGTGTGTGTGTGTGTGTGTGTGTGTGTGTGTGTGTGTGTGTGTGTGTGTGGCTGTGTGTGTGTGTGGCTGTGTGTGTGCGTGCGTGTGTTCGGATGTCTTCACCGTTTTCAATAAAGATTTGCGAGAGTAAAACAACGGGTGACTCCTCCCCCTTGCCGAGTCGCCGACTAAAGTAACCAAATAAGGAAGTGACGTCCGCGTGCATAGACGGAATAAAACAGTTGTGTGTGCGCCTGCGGGCCCCGTCAAGGCAGCAAAAATAAGGTTTCCTGTTTACTTCCGGGTTGTGAGCTATCAAATATAAGGACTTCAGAATAAGACCTCGTAATTAATGATTTTTAGAAGTCATACATTTATTTTAAAAATGCATTTATGATATGTATTTTTAAATGGTGTATATTAGAGTATGTGCCCTAAAAGGTTGTTGCACTTAGCACATTTCACTATATAAGGGGAGAGAACAGATGGTCGAGGTGAACAGACCCCTCCCCTCCCAGTGAGCTGTGGCGTTCCACAAGGAAGCATACTAGGGACTTTACTGTTGTAAACGACATGACATCAGCTTGTGACTGCAACTTGTTCCTGTTCGCAGATGACTCAGCACTGCTGGTCTCGGTCACGGACAAGAACAAACTGCAGGTTGAAAAGGCCCTCAGCTCTGAACTCGGTAGAATCTGCACCTGGCTCGCTGATAACAAACGATCTTTACCTGTCCAAATACTTCCTTAATGTTAACGAACCATGTGCAACCCAGATTCGGCACAAACAAGGGACTACATTCTTTTCGCTCCTATGCCACCAAAATGTGGAACGCCCTACCAACAGTCATTAAGACATGCAAATGCCTTGACTCCTTCAAATCCGCTCTCAAAGGGCACCTACGGACGGCTGCAATTCGAAACTGGCACCCGTAAAATCTGAATTTTTCATTTCAAATGCCTTTTCAAATTATAGTTGTGGTATTGTTATTAACATTTATAACAGTTAATAGCATTAACAAATTACCTAATGGATAAATCCTGTTCACTGGAGTCCATGTGCAAAAAAACGGACAAAAAAACGGCTCTTCAAGGCAGCTGTTGTGACATACGCACACGTTCAGGGAGATGTCCTCTACCACACCACACTGAAACAGGAACAGCTGCCTCGAAGAGCCGTTTTTTGTCCAATGTCCACTATTATATAGTCTGCAGGAAACGTCCGATTTTTGACCTGTGGCTGCACTGGAAGGCCCACCACACTTTTGTTTACACCTCTCCCGCTGAGTGGAGTGTGGTGTGGTAGAGGACATCTCCCTGAACGCATGCGTATGTCCCAACAGCTGCCTTGAAGAGCCCTCTCGTGTCCAGCGTCCACTCTGGTCTGGAAACGGCACTTTTTTGACCTGTGGCTGCAATGGAAGGCCAGCCAGACTTTTTTTTACACCTCTCCTGCTTAGCGGAGAGTGTGGTGCGGTAGAGGACATCTCCCTGAACACGTGCGTATGTTACAACAGCTGTCTCGAAGAGCCGTCTCGTGTCCAGCGTCCACTCTGGTCTGGAAACGGCACTTGTTTGACCTGTGTCTGCATAGCATTGGAAGGCCCGCCACACTTTTTTGTTACACCTCTCCCGCTTAGCGGAAAGTGAGGTGTGGCCATAGACTGTAAAAGGGTGTGGCAGAGGACAATCAGGAGTCATCTCCCTGAACTTGTGCGTATGTCACAACAGCTGCCTCGAAGAGCCGTTTTCTGCCCAGCGTCCTATTTGTAAGGGATATGCACTCCAGTGAACACCATTTATCCATTTAGATAATTTGTTAATGTTATTAAATGTGCAAATGTTAATGAAATACACAGAAACATAATTAGTCGTATATTTTCATTTAAATACTTAATTTGTTGTTTTAATGTGCATTAATCGTTTTTGTTTACTTTAGCGTATACTTTTATTCTGAAGAGCTCGGCCCCCGGAAGTCTTATATTTGCTAGCTAATATGTGCTGCCTTGTCACTGGCGTGCCTGCGCGCGTGTCGCATCATGGACTAGCGTCTAGAAGAGGATCTGTCTCTAGTGACGACGTCGAGACGAAAATAAGGTTAGTGTCATTATTATATTTATATTATTAGTTCACAACGTCATTATATATGATTAGAATTATAGTAATTGTCTCTGTGTGTGTGTGTGTGTGTGTGTGTGATCATGTCAACAACGCACGTCCAATACACATGAATGGGAGAGAGGAAGCATGTAGGCTCCCCCATGTTTTACTCAAGTGAAAGTAGGCTACAATACTGCGATTTAGAAATATACTCTGTTAGAACTGTCCGGAATTCAAAATGTAGGTGGCTACTTGAGTACTGGGTTCAGGTTGAACGTGGTTTGTGGAACTCGATCCCTCTGCTCTGGTTGTTGTGATCATGTGTGAATGTGATCATGGACCTCAAAATTGTACTTAAGTACAGTACTTGAGTAAATATATTTATACCGGTAGTTACTTTCCACGGAACCTCACCCTAGCTGCTGTTAAGCTCAGAGAAGAGGTGAGTGTCAGGATAAACCTGCATATGTAGAAATGGGTCGAGCCCTCCAAGAGCAGTGGAGAAAACCCTTTTCACAGTATCGTATCCAAAAAAGTAAAGGTATTTCCTGAGAGCTACAGATGATAGAATTAGGAGTGGAAAGTAAAAATATTTAGAGCGTGCTGAATTAAACAATCGCTTAACACTTAGTACTGTGTGTGTGTGTGTGTGTGTGTGTGTGTGTGTGTGGGGGGGGGGGGGGGGGGGGGTGGGTGTGGGGGCAGGGGGTGATTGACATGACAGCTGACAGCTAGAGGTGTCGTCATGTCACGCGGAGACACATTTGGTGCGTGCTTGGTGTGTTACTGTTGTGAGGAACATATGTCCCCACATTTGTGTCGTGGAATGTAAAGAAATGGACATCGTGAGAAACTATTCCTTTTTGTTTCATGGTCGCAAGCAAATTTTTACAATTAGAAACACATTCACATTGTGGGTAAGAATAGCATTAGACATTTAGAGGACAGGTTTAGGGGTCTCATCAGTATACAGCTGATTTTTTATTTTTATTTTTTTAATTAGGTGTGCCATCATGCACGTTTGAAACGGGTAGATGGCTATATTTCAACCAATCAGGTTGCTTCCTCAGTCAAAACCAGGGTCATCACCAATCCATGCTGGCTTGTGGTGGATATTTGTCAATTCTATTTTTGCCACGGACATAAACAAAATTAGTACACAAGCAAAGACCTAGCTCTAAATGACCTTTACATGTCTGTAACTCAGAGAGTGTACAAATACGAGCCCCTTAACACACAGTTAAGGGGGTCCTTGTTGCAAGTAAAACATTTGAGAACCACTAGTAGTTGGACTTCTAATGTATGTGTCATACTTCATAGTAAACTGGAGACTGGCATTCAGTATTTGGGGTCTCATAGGGTGACAGATCCAAACTGTTCATTTGAGGGACAGGAGTATTGCTTTTGTGGGACAAGTTTGATGGGGGGGATGAGAGTGAGACGGGGACGGGGTTGGCATAGAAACCTTTTACTACTAAATTGCAATTAAATGCCTTGATGTCATATTCGACCATAGGCCTATCGTTTTGTTTTTAAACCCCTCTGGCATCTCACATTTTGTTTTAAAATGCAAATTTTGGTCATGGGTGATATGGCCAACTTGGTACTGTAACATTTCTCATGTTATTTTAACAGGCATAAAAACACATCTTGCAGGAAAAGAGACAATATGACAGCTTTACATCAGATAGCCAACTATTAGGGGACTAACTATATATTTAGGGCATTTGAACACTGATGCCTGCCAGTCACAATGTGGGACAGCAGGGTCTCGATTTGTGGGACGCCTGAAAAGTCTTGGAAATGAGGGACTGCCCCACTCCCACGCAAAGGGGGACATCTGGTCACCCTAGTCTCATGATCAAAATAAGAACATGATAATGGTGTGTAAAAACGATAGAATTTGCCACGGACGACTCCGAGGCCTAGTCTTGCCACGAACACATTTGTGGCCTTTTGACGACCACTGCAGTGCTGGTAAGGAAAGGAAAGGTACTATGTTTAAGCTCATGAACTTGTTTACAGCCAGGCCCTGCTCATGGAACAATTCATGGTAGGGGTTCAATGCCTTGTCCAAGGGCACTTCAGCGGTGGTAATTTTAACGTTCCGGTCCGGGGATACGAACTAGCGACCTTCCAATATCAAGACCGCTACGCAAACCGTTCGGCCACCGCTGCCCACTACCTACCTGTTGTGGGAGTGCACACGCAGATCCGACACACCAAAGGTCCGATATGCGGAAATCACCCGTCGCTCCCGACATGTGTTGGTACGACATGCGTTGCCTAGCGCGTGCGTTTAGGGTTTTGGGTGGGGTGTCAGTCTAATGACAGTCGGACCAATTGTATGTCGGAACTAAAGCCTGTACTCCCGTCTCCTTGTTGTGTAATTGTTGTTTATTTGTCCCCAGACATCCAGACGAGCGGTTCAGAGATGGAGACCCCCACGCCACAGAGCTTCTACACCCAGGTTTGCATTTTCAAACATAAGATATTTGCACTTGCGTTTGCGTTCACACGGTCAGACACAACGATGCACAATGTCTACAATACCGTGTCAATGGAAGCCAGCGACATGACGATGCAAAGACGCTATGATGCATGTAGCTGCTCCAAGTGATACTCCCATTCAGGGGCGTTATCTTCTTATAATGTCAGTGAGTGCTCCCCCCCCCCAGCCACCCCAATTGGAATCTATTTTTCTTGCCACGTTATAAACAAGTTTACTTTACCTCCTCACTGTCCTCAGTGTTTGGGACGGGACATGTAGGCCTGTATCATGTGCTGTCTGAGTGCATATAAGCGCTGCGCTCCAGTGAAATTGTGCGGCTTGAGAAAAATGTGTTAATTTGTGTTGGATAAGGGCTTATTGGTGGGTTTTCCGTAGATATTAAGGACTAGTTAGGGTGTGTTTTAGCCGGCGGCAGCGGCCGCGGCGCTGAGGTGGCTTCATCATAGTAGTCAAATGGAAGTAAAGCCTGTACTGTACTGTACTGTATGCAACATTTATACTCTTTACCTGGCAGCAGAACAAAAGCCACCTTATTAGCATTTGAATGAATACCTGTTCGCCCAACACCTCTTGGCTCAAGCGCCCCCCACCCCCCTAAAGGTGTGTGACTACGTGACTAGGGGGAGGCGATATTCAGTCTTCATTTCCGTGGGTGCATATTGGCTTATTATTTTGCCAGTGGGTGCACAAGCTACCACGCACCCCCGGAGTTGACGCGCCTGCTCCCATTCGTCTTTGCATCTGCCCGTGTGAATGCACCAAAAGCGTGGGACAAAGTATACATATAGGCTATGTGATATATATATTTATTTCTGTTTTGGGGTATTAACCAACTCTTTTCTTTTCGTTTTGTGTAGTTTCTGTATTCAGGAAGTTAATGTGATACTGTTTATTTGTGTTTTTGCTGTTTTATAATCCCATAAGGGATGTGTCTTTGTGACAAGAAATGAAAAATAAAAATGAATCACTCACTCATCCATCCATCCATTCATTCATCCATTTCCAGGCAGAGGACTACTGGAGGGACGTCCCCCCCACGGTAGATGGCATGCTGGGAGGTTACGGCAGCATCTCCAATGTCGACCTGAACGGATCCAAGGTGTTCCTACAGAAGTTCCTGGGAGTAAGTCACACCTTCTGGTCTCATTAATGTGTCGAGTTGGTGGTAGTTGTTTCCTGTAGCGTCTTTAATTCAGTTATGTATTTAATCATACTCTCTCACCTTTATTTGTAGTATAAAGAGGTCCAGGTGTTATTTTGTGCAAAAGTGCATTATTGGCTATTTCCCCTACCATAAGCCCTCAATGAATTGAATGAGGCTATGGGGTGTTGTACTAATTCGCTTATTTTCATAGTATCCCAAGCGGCACACTTTACTACTTATTTCGATGGAAATAAGCGATTTGGCACAAAAACCCAACCCCCATTGGGGGCTTATGGTAGGGGAAATAGCCAATAATGCACTTTTGCACAAAATTATTATTATACCTGGACATAACAACTACAAATAAAGCTAAGAAAGCCTTCTAGAATGGAATTCTCCTTTAATATCCTGGTTGCAAAGTCCCTGGCCGAGTCCCATGCTGGGAGTAATAAATTAATCTACAAAACTAGTCATTCTTATTGTAGAGCAACTTTCGTTCAACTTTGTTGCGGGCGCGATGCGCTGTAAGCTTGTAGATCTGCTACTTTCTACACGCGGTCAACTGTACGGCGAGGTATAACTCCAGCTTGGGAGCGCAGCTGTTCTCACATCATTTTCTAGCGTGATCGCCGAGTTTGCGGCTGACAGTGGATGAAATATTTTGGCATATTGGGTGGGGCAATATTGGGTGGAGACTAGAGCACCCTGGCTCTCAACCGTAGTAGACAATACGTCCAAAGTCTTCCCATATTGGGTAGCGTTGTTTGTTTGAGACCAATCTCCTGCGTTTAACGACAGGAGGGAGAGGGTAAAACGGGGACTGGATGTGCCCTGGACTGCGGAGCGGGCATCGGTCGCATCACCAAGCGTCTGCTGCTGCCTCTGTTCTCCACCGTGGACATGGTGGACGTCACGCGGGAGTTCCTGGACCAGGCTCCCGCCTACCTGGGCCCTGAGGTGGCCCAGCGGGTCGGACACTACTTCTGCCAGGGCCTGCAGGACTTTCTCCCTGAGCCGGGGCGCTACGACGTCATCTGGGTCCAGTGGGTCATCGGTGAGGTTTTTGAGCTCCTCCTATGCTCAGCTTTGTGTTTGTGTGTGAATCATAGCGATGATTTGATTGGCTGATCACCTCATGGTGATGATTTGATTGGCTGAGCAAAGTACATATTGAGGATAGAAAGTGAGGACGCAGAGGGCGTTTAGACTGGGAGGCGTCAAAAGGCGATCTCGGCACCGAGTGAGTCCTTTTTTTGTTTTGGGGGTGGGAGTGGTGGACAGGTGGTCACTGCGGGCCTTAATGGGATTAATAAAACACTACTGCGCAGTGCTCTAGTATAGCATTACTAAATATAGAATCATAAAACACGGGAAGTGATGTTAAGACTGTCCATTGTGCCAATAGATGGTGTGGGCTCACATGAGATTGTCTTGATGTTAAGAGTGGCATCAGGAGGTGTATTTCAACTAGGGTATGATGTCAATTTTGGGACACATCCTCAGTAGTGTGCCTTTGAATCAGCGGGTGTTTCGGCCTTCCAACACTATACACCCTCATCAAAGAAGGAGATCTCCCTCTGGGGCAGTAAAAGTGTTAACCTTTGACTCCTCCTCCACCTCTCTAATCCGCCCCCCGCCCACCCAGGTCACCTGACCGACGAGCACCTGGTGGCGTTCCTGCGTCGCTGCGGCTCGGCACTGCGGCCCAATGGCCTGGTGGTCATCAAGGACAACGTGTCGTTCGAGGGCGTCGTCCCTGACGAGACGGACAGCAGCGTCTGCAGAGACCTGGACATCGTGCGGACCCTGGTGAGGGAGGCGGGGCTACGCATCGTCCACGAAGAGCAGCAGACGGACTTCCCCAAGGAGATCTACCAAGTGCACACCCTGGCCCTAAGATAAGAGATCTACAAGTATACACCCTGGCTCTGAAATAGGAGATCTACAAGTCTACGCCCTGGCTCTGAAATAGGAGATCTACAAGTCTACACCCTGACTCTGAAATAGGAGATCTACAAGTCTACGCCCTGGCTCTGAAATAGGAGATCTACAAGTCTACACCCTGACTCTGAAATAGGAGATCTACAAGTCTACACCCTGGCCCTGAGATAGGAGATCTACAAGTCTACACACTGGCTCTGAAATAGGAGATCTACAAGATCACACACGCTCGCCCTGAGTAAAAAAACAAACAGATTTGAGTTAAAAAACGTTCGCAGTGAAAGTATATTTATTCATAGATGTGCGCCACATTTCCACAAATGTTCAAATAATATTAGATCTACAAGTGCCGCGCTATAAACTTGTAGATCTGCTGTTAATGGTTTAAGGTTTTTGTGGCTTGTTTCCATTAAGGTCCTTGTCTGTCTGCCAGTCAAAGCCAAGACTGGCCAATCACAGCGCATCCTCGCTGGAAGTGCTTGGGTAATGAAGTCCAAAGACGGTTGGCTGCCATGTTGTTTTGTGTCCAACATGGCAGCTGATGATAACCCAAACTCCATGGTGCTGCTTTAACTTATTAGCAAACAAATACATAACTTTTTAATTAAAAATAATTAACTTAAATGACAGAATATTTCGTCAATATTCAGTAAAAGTGTCAAGTCAAAACCATGTGACCTGTTGATTATGCTAAATAATGTATTCCTAGGATGGGTGGGGCATGTGGGCGTTATCATAATTACCCTTTGATAGACGAACCCGCAGCGCCACCGGTAATCGCTTTATATCAAAATCCACCGGCAGAAGCCAAACACGTACCTCTACTGCGCCCAGGTTGCTAGGCAGGTTGCTATGTCCCTCCAGGCACAAGGCGAAATGCACGAGCACCCTGACCCCATTGGAATCCACTCATGATTTCTTTCCTGCATGTTTTCTCTGAAAAATACTCCAAAATCTGTGTCTTTGTCAGATCCGTCCGGCGTTCAGATGAGAGTAGTGATTTTTGATCCCATTATTATTATTATCCGACTGTTTCTGGCAAAAGATAAACATTGCCAGCTGCTAGACTACAATGTCTTTGACTATTTCGTCTTTGTGAAGCGTGATACACGGAAGCGGGGCTTGATGTTGATGTGAAGCATGGTGCCGAGGTACCATTAGACCACTAGAGAGCGCAGCTCTCAAAGTGTTATGACCTGAGGACCTGATTCTACAAATGTCTTCTGAATCCTGAAAGTTTTCTGAAAAACCTCATGTTTCTATGTCAGTGGTTCTCAAACTATTTCATGTCAAGGACCCCCAGAATTATGTCTATTTGGCCACTGACCCGTCCCCATCTCATAATATTTTGTCCCAGAGGGTCCCCCCCCCCCCCCCCATCTACAAGCTTGTAGATCTGCTATTTTTCCAACAGCTCAAATATAAAATAATGGTTAAAACTGGTTTAAAGCTATAAGGTGACACAGATACAGTACGTTCCAGGTATTAATGAATTTAAAGCTGTGAGCCGTAACTTTATGCAAACCAACCCGGATTGGCCGGGGTGCAGACGTTTATCCAACATACCAAAAGCCTGCCATGTGCTGCGGGTTATAAATCACCTGTGCTGCGGGTTATAAATCACCCGTGCTGCGGGTTATAAATCACCTGTGCTGCGGGTTACAAATCACTTGTGGCGTGCGGGTAGTGTGTCGGACTAATGACTGTCGGCCTCTTGGTATGTTCGAACAAATGCCTGCACCCGGATTGGCCACCGACATTTTACACACCGTTATTTCTACTGTTATAAAATGAATTTCTGTTACAAAAGTATTTATAATGCTTTTAAAATGTATTTATAAGTGCCATAAATGCCCAGCTTGTCTGAGGAGAAGCTATAAACTGCCTTCTGTGTCTTTGATTTTTTTTTTTACACACGATTATAATTTTCTTATTTTGATCATGAGACCTGAATATCAAGGCTCCAGGTTTTCTTCAGAATATGTAGGACACTGATTTACTACGACATCATGGCCCTTTTCCCCCCTGGGTTGAACCGGCCCGCTTCTTGGTCCATGAGCCAGAGCTCAAAAATTGGAACGTTAATTATGAATTGAGTGTGCAAAACCATACCTATATTGAATTGTTTATAGGGTCAATACCAGTAAGAGGCCTGAGGGCGAGAAGCGACAGGTCGCGTGCACGCATCCGCCTCATTGACAACAGACTGCTGGGCCAGCACTGGCGCTTTGGCATGGGGGGTCAAATCTACATGGAATGAATTCTGTAGCTTTCCAAATAAGGAGAATATCTCGAGTGTACAGGGTTTGATGAGGTCAGATCAACATATAATGTCAAAACAGGTCAGCTCCATACAGTATATGAAGATCTAATTGTGGTAGCGGGGACATTCTCTTGAGTGTACAGGGTTTGATGGGGGCCCAGGTAGGGCCGGGCCTTAACTTTCAGCCTGTTGAGAACTAGTTTTTGCCGCCTGCCGGGTGCAGCTGCACTAATAACTTTGGGGCAGTCTAAAGTTTGAATGCACAGGTTTAAGTGAAAAGGGACACATAGAGAATGATGGATGGGGAAGGATCAACATATGGAATGTCAGAACAGGTTCTGACATACTGTATATCCATATATGGATTTGAGGTCAGATGAGTTGCTGGCCAATATTGATGACATCAGGAATCTCCATATATGGGTTAAACTGCGACAGCAGGTCGCATTTACTATATTTCCATCCCTGATGACCTGGGCACCTGGGGGCTTGCCTGGGGTGACCAGGGGGCTGATGTCACGTGATGTCATGATGACCTGGGGGGCTTGCCTGGGGTGACCAACCAACCAACACACTGACGGGAAATGCTAGATTCCATAGTTAACTGCGACCTGCTGTCACCTGAAAAGGCTATTAAAGTTCAATTAGTTCAGGTCCACACCATAGACCCCGCCCACTCCACTGAGTGAACTGCTTGGTTGGAAGCTTCAGTCTGATAATCATTATTGCCCAGATGGGTACAACAGTGGATAAATTGGCTATTGCATCCACATTCCCAACTTGCATCATTTCCAATTTGGTTCATTCCCGAGTAGGTCTGTGCCTATACTGTCAACTTTTTGAAATGACAGAACCAGGCTATAACCAACCAGGGCCCAGTATTCAAATACGGGGTGGGACATTGCAAAAAAAGAAATCTAATACTGAGGGATGATCCACGCAGTGAATAGTATCGTGAGGCTAGGTAGGATGGACGAGAGAAAAGGGATTCAGAGTTTAATTTGATAAATGTCATTCATTCATCTATTTTTAGATAAACTTGCAATAAATGTGGAAGACAAAATGCTAAACTACTGTATTTTTTCTTCAACATTGCACTCAGTGTTTCTAACAGTATTGTTCTCTATAACAAAAATGAAAGACCAAGAATAGACATGACGCATCTTTCTCCCCTAAAGTTTTGACAGTTCCTCATGTAACTCAAAGAATCTGGAGGAACCTGTTGAGTGGTGTTACCCTGTTGTAGACAATGTTATGTCATGTGCTTCGATCCTTGAACAAACCATCTTAAGAGGAAAGTAATTACGTTTTCTCACACTGTAGTTTCCTGAGTGTTTATCTCACCGTGCTCTTTACGTCGTCCTTTTCCATCAGCCAGGTCAACAGCTGAAAGGGCATCTTTAGTTTTCTCACGATGGGACAGCCGTGTCAATTTCTCATTTCTGAACCGTTTTATAATCCTTTTTCCTAATTTGCCCATTGACAGTGATGTTTTCTTTTCTATCCACAATTCCACATCTAGTCTCTACTTTCTGTTCTTTTGAGACACAAAGTAACACATCCATTTAAAGTCGTGACCATAAGTTGCATTAATTCGCTACACTTTAAGACTCGCTCTCCATCTGCCCACTTCCCTCCTGTCCTCATCCACACTTTTCATCATTATTTACTGACTATCCCACTCGCTCTACACTTTTGTAGGCATATTTATTTTATCACTCAAGAACAAATCTGCTAATGTTGTTTGTTGTACAGTATATAGGCTACTTACTGTATATGTAAATTAGACCAAACTCTTGACCTTCTCTGAGTACTTAGTCTGCACAAATGTTCAGAAAACAACAACAAACTATACAAATCTCATAAAATTGTGTTGGAATGCGCCTGTGTTAAAAATAAATTGCATACACATTTCCTCTCAATTCCCAAATTTTATTCCACTTAGGATCGATGTTTATTTCAAATTAATTTTCAGTTTATTGATTAAATTACGTTCATTGACAGTACAGCTGAATAAATAAAATTCCTATATAGGCTAAGCATGTTTCTCTATAACTTACGTTTCATATAGGGCTCTGGAGGCCCTATATGCGAACCCTAGAATGAGGCCCCTGCACACACACGCAAAGGTTTTGAATTAATTAACAGTTTATTTATACTTAAAAAGGCCCCCTGACTGTTGAGGCCCCAGGTGGTCGCCTGACCTTGCCTATAATAAAGACCGCTCCCCCTCTCTCCAACACGCAAGCCAGGGACAGCACGTCAGACATGCGTTTTTCCTCTTGTACTGCAGGGCCGTCTTAATCTGAACATTGACCTTCTCAATATAATCCAGTGTGCCACACACATTATACTCAATACTGTTAATTGTGGATGCCTGATCCTCCACCAGCATGGCCATGTTCTGGAACAGCTCGTGGATGTCCCTGATCCTCGCCTCTAGGTCCACCAGCTCCTTGTGTCTGTGTTTGATCTCACACAGGGCCCACCGCGCCGTGTGGCCTCCATCTGTCTGCACCGTGGTGGACAGCTCAGCCCAGCCTTCTCCCCCTTTATCCACCATCATGTCTAGGTGCTCATCACTTATGTCATTCCCCAGAATGGACGCTTGCCTCTGGATACGCTCGCGGCACGTATCTCTCTGAGTTTCCTCTGCCTTATTGTAGTCTGCCATGACGGCGTGGAAGTCATGGGTCAGGGTCTGATGCTGGGTGCGGGCGATGCGGCTGGTGGCAGAGCTGGGACCTTCCGTATCCTCCAGCTGGCGACTTTGCTCTTCCAGGGCCTGGAGGCGGGCGTAAAGGGCCTCGCCTCTGTGGTGAATCTTTCTGGCAATGGAGTCGGAGTCCTGTTTGAGGAGAGTGAGGCGACGCACGCTGGTGCCAAAGCGCTCGTTGTGTCTGTGCAGGCGCTCCACCTCCAGGCGGAGGAGGGAGATCTCCTTTCGCATGGAGTGGGCCTCCACCAGGATTTGGTCAATGACAGAGGGGCCCTGATCAAACACCACTGCCTCGTGGGAGAGACTCTCATTGTCCTCATCACACTCTGGTCTACGAAGGTCTGGTTCGTCCTCTTCCTCCTCCTCACGAATGGCCTTCAGTGTCACCAGCCTGTCTCGCATCCTAGCTGCTTATAGGAGACATGGAGATGAGGGGAAAAAAACAGTAGTTGTTTAAATGTGTTGAAGTTGTTGAAACAGAAACACACACACACACACCAGTGAAATACAAAGTCAGTTATAGATTTTCTAGCAATTTCGTCTAATCAACATCAAGTGTTCCCTCGCAATATTGGAACGCTGGTCCCACTGTCCATCAGACAGGTTTTATTTTGTTAGTTAAGGCATGTTATGTAATAACTCTGGAGAGATGAGTTGTAATGGAGGGTATGCGTGTGACATCAACATACCCGGAAGTTATGCAGGAACTGCATAACTCGATTTACCACTCACTTTATGCATCTGCATACCCTAATACCCAATAAATGATAACTGTGTGTGTGTGTGTGTGTGTGTGTGTGTGTGTGTGTGTGTGTGTGTGTGTGTGTGTGTGTGTGTGTGTGTGTGTGTGTGTGTGTGTGAGTGAGGAACCGGATTACAGTGCCATTTGATTGCCTATGTCATGATATAGTGACACATGAAACCTGTATATAAACCTGTGTACTGTATGTTTCCACCTGTCTGTGATTTGAGACAATGGCAGCAGTTCTACCTGATATGATCACAGGAATCCTTTAAAACAAGGAACAAGGAAGCATCATCAGAAAATTACATTCCTCAGAGACATTAGAAAAGACTATACTGTACATGTAAATTAAGTCTATAAATATATTTTATAGCACTAGCTTTCATAAGAGACTGCTTATCTCTCTGTGATTAATCTTTTACCATCTTCTCAAAGTGAAGAGGACAGAGGTGGAAATTCGTTTTCTCAGCACAACAGATTCAGTGGAAGCTATTTTAAAGTAAAAGTAAAGAGAACCCTATATAGTGAAATGTGTTCCTAGTTCAATTGACTGGTTACATGAATAATTGTCTACGTTTTTGTTTCACAAGTTACTGTGGGTATTGGGTATGATTTTGTTGATTTTTTTGTACTTGGGATTTAGACTATAGTTATCGTATTTTACAAAAGTCACCTGTGGACAGGTGTTGAAAACTAGCACTCATGCTAATACACTGTAAGCAATGCATCTGCAATGCAATGTGATTGTGATGTCCATATCAAATAAACATAAGACAATAATTCTTTAGGGACCTATAGTAATCCGATGTGGTTTCACCCAGGTGTGCTACACATGGTAGTTATTGAAATTAAATTCGGGATAATATGAAGTTGAAGAAAAAACTATATCCTACCTCAATTGAAAGACAGCCAAATGTTTAAACAGATAGTATATCCCCTCGTGTCTGATTCATTCAGTCCAGAGCACTTCAAAAAGCATCTTTTCACGGAGAGCAAGTTTCTGTGTGCAGTGTATCTGTTTCTGTGTGCATGGTATCTGATCACCGCCCCTTTTCAGGAAACAACCATGAACCTTCCCACACTTACAAAAGCACAAGGAAGTACAGACGTTTTTTTGTTTAACCAGATTCTATTCTGTGATAATCATTCAGCGAAAACAGCAGATCTACAAGCTCGAAATCTCATTGGAAAGAGACACATTTTGAGCTTGTAGAATGATCGTCTATTTTCTCAGACAAGATTTGGTAGAGGGGAAAACAACTAGGGGTCCTAGTATAGACCCCCTAGACAGTCAACAAAGTATAAAGTAGTTCATATCAGTTTATTTGCACATCATGCTACAATAAATTAGTTATTAGATGGAATATGATAATGTGTACAGGACTTGAAGAAGCTTGAATGGCTTTCTCCCATTAGAAAGCAAAATCAGAAACAGAATTAAAAAAACTCATAGAAAAACAAATGTAGATGTGGTTTTAGAATTCAATCCAAGAATTAATTGCATTCTTCTTGTATAGCAGCTGACACACCACAGCAAATATATTCATGAGTGCAATAATACGATCTGATAATACCAATGAAACAATTATAGGCCTACAATCCTTGCAAAATATCAACACTGTTATGCATCATTAGTGGCATTACTCAAAAGGGAATGGCACTTGTTGTGATTGTGAGGGATTTTGAGTATATACACTTTGGAAGTATGCAACTATATTGTTGCTGTCCGGCAGAAATCTTATATCTAACCATATTTTTTTCCTGTAAATGAATGTCCTCTTCATAATACTAGTGTCACACAAAAGTAGCATAAATAGCCATCTACAAGCTCAGCGTGCAGTCTATTTTTGCTATATATATATATTTTTTTTTAAAGTGAAAGTGGTTAAGTGTGTCTGAGGGTTTTATAAATATTTAACCAATGAAACGTATTAACAAAAGCTTGTGACTAACTACATTGGATCCACTGGAACACTGGATTTGAAAGGTAAGTTGTGGAGATACAAGATTTTCCACTCAACAACGACAATATAAATGTAGAACATTTCTGCAGGAACAAATTCATCTACACAATGTCTCTTTACCTTCAGTCTCATATCCCCAAGTAACAATTTTAGGTTCTGACATGCAATGACAATATTATAGACCCATTCATAATTCTACAGCTCACTGTACAATCCAGATGTCAGTGAAACTGACATGTACTTTACATTACATACTTGTTGAATTTTACAGCTAGCTACCACCACCCAGTAGGAACTTTAACCTAAAACAAATTACGAAGTGGGTTACGGTATATTCAAATACGATTTGACCCATATCTGTACCACATCTCAGGATATAATGAACATAGCATGACTCCATGATTTTTGAGTGAAGTGCAACCAAACATCTGGTCACTACTCACTTCTCAAATGTATTCACAGGAAAAAGCTATTAGTGTCTTTTCACGATATGCTTCCAGTAAAGTTTACATTGCAGATTTGTTATGAGATACTTCTAAACGCCTCATTCTCTTTCCTGACAGCACTGTCATTCCCTTATACCCATGCCGTTACTCAGTCTCTCATTTGTAACACGGAAAGCAGCCACAAAACATCTTCTTAAAGGGGTTGTTCTTGTCATGGCGTTTGGCTTTGCTAAGTTTGACCAGAACTTCCTGTATTGCCAGGTCAGTGTTCTGGACATTGGTTTGGATCGAGTTCAACATGGGGCCCTGCTCCTCCACCAGCATTGCAATGTCCAGGAAGATGTCATGGATGCTCTGAATACGGGATTCCAGGTCTAATAACTCCTGGTGGCGTTTCTCTATCTGGTTCAAGGCTGAGCGAGCCGTTTTACCTTCAGTCACTATGTTCTCATTGAAGATGTTCCATTGGCCTGCCTCAATCATTTCCTCCACCTCGTCTCCAGTCACCTCCCGCCCCACAATCTCCATCTGCCTCATTATGTGTGCCTTGCAGCCCTCTCGATGGTTCATCTCCACCTCGTTGTAGTCAAACATGGCATCACGGAAACTATTGCTGAGGCAGGCATACTGCGTTCTGGCAATGCGCGTAGCGGCAGCATTAGAACCGTGCTCTTCTTCCAGGTTTTGGGCTGTGCTATCCATATCCCGTAGCCTTGTCAGGACGCCCTCTGCCCGCGCTTTGATATCCGCAGCGATGGCATTAGAGTCCCTCTTGATGGTGCTCATGCGGGTGGTGGCGGTGAGCACTCGGGAGTTCTGCTCGCGGAGTCGATTGACGTCCAGCCGAATGAGCTGGACCTCCCGGTGGATGTCCTGGGACTGGTCAAAGACTCCCTCCAGGGCAGGACTGCTGTCGAATACCACAGCCTCGTGAGGCAGCTCCTCCTCCAGGTCCACGTTGCTGAAGGTGTCCGAGACGGCCGACTCCCCGTATTCCATCTGCTCCACGTGGCCATTGGACAGCTCCTGCAGGTGGCTCAGTCTGTCCCTCATGGCCGGGCTATAGGAGACAGAGACGGGTAGATGGTGGGGGTTAGAGATACAGGGAATTTTCATTTTGTCTCTCTCTGCGTCTCTCCTCTCGCTCACCTATATACAAGAAGAAAAACATTTGAGGTCACAACTCTTTTTTTTCATAACAAAAACACATTGTACATAATTATGTAGCCTATTGTTTGTTGACAAATAAGAGCTATTAACACCCCCGTCACAAATGGAAACTGCTTTCAAACATGACTTGCGTTGGCGTCATCATGACCACATCAACTAAATGACCAAATTGTGAAAAAGCTGTCTCACCTGTTCTGAGATTCCCTTCCATCACACCCAGGCAGGCACCACTCATGGTCACATGTCTAACTAGTTCTCAGAACAGGAATACAATTGCAATCCTTGCCTAACAAGTTCTTCTCACTGAGCTACAGTAGGCTGGCTACTTAGCAGGCCAAGACTTCCTATAGTTGAAATTCTCTTTCAGAAGCTGATCAAATGTTTTGCATATATTAACTTAAAATAAATTAACTTAAAAGCTAGGAACAGCCTAGGCTTCCACTAGATAGACTATTATAATTTATAATAGCCATTAGCCAATATGTCAGAACTGCATGAATCACTACAAACATTTGTTTCAACTTTCAATCGTGTCTTCTGCCAAAAATCTAAAGGATCGAAACATATATATAATTAGACTACTTAATACTTATATGCAGTGTGCAGTGGGGCACCTGCCAAAATGCTAGACATAAATCTGCAGGCCTACACAACTTCACAAGCACTAAAGTAAACACCATGATACAGCCGATGAAAACCATTTAATTCGTTTACTTACCAACTGTAGCCCTATATCAATTTACAATTTAGGCATTTTTTAGCAGACTGCTCTGAGCGTCAGTCATTCCCATACCAGCAACAAACATACAAAGTCATGGGTATTCGCACTATTCGGTGCACCTTACCTGTCGTGCTTTAATCTCTAGTCCTACCAATATCGATCGCTTTTCTTCAAGATCAGCTCGCCGTGGTACGATCAGCAACAAATACTTCTGTGATTTGAGCGGCGAGCGCGACTGCACCCGGTGTGATGGGCTTGACTGGATGCGTAAATGTTTCCAAACACAATCCTGCTATCTTTAGCGTGCGAATGGAATGTGACTTTAGTTTAGTGTGTTGGCACAACTTGGCAGTGAATTGCGCCACCGTCATGCATGCGACAATGCTTATGTGACTCAGTAGGAATGAAGCAGGGTCAGTTTGGTCCTTCTTCAAGAAACAAGGAAACGCACCCGAATGCCAGGAGGAGGAGGCTAGCCGCCGCAGGGCTACAGGTAGTCTGGTTTGTTTTCGTAAATACTATAGTGATTTGCGTGCATTTTCCTGACACACACGTGTCACAGATGAATCAACCAATGTCTGTCTTTGTGTGTGTGTGTGTGTGTGTGTGTGTGTGTGTGTGTGAGAGACGTGTGTGTGTGTGTGTGTGTGAGAGCAATCAAAATCAATTAGCACTAACTAACTAGCCATTCATGTAGGATTCCTACATGATGAAAACTCCTACAGTACAGAGGAATGTCAAAAATGCAATTAATAATTTAAATTGGACATACTAGGGACTACAAGATTAACCTAGCATCACCATGTGGCTGCAATTCAAAACTGCCCCCTTAGTCAATTATCAGAATATTGTAAAATCTGGGAATACATTTCTTACCAAGAATGTTCTTCACCAATGTCTTTGTAAAGGTGTAACCCACATTGGTTTCTATTCAACAACAGGCTAGGGGAATTTTTGACAGCTGCGGAAAGTTGGTGTACCATCAACAACCAATAGGCCTATATGGCAAAATGTTTTACATTTTATTCTGCTTTAAGTAGCATGTGACGTGTCAAACTATAGGTTTTCCATGATTCTAAATCCATTCCAAGCATTAGTTTTGGAAGAAAAACACTCCTTGGGCTAAAAACGCCCATAGACGTCATCACAAATGTGATGAGGTCAGCACATTTGGCCTAGTTTTAGTTAATTAGACACATTTACAAACACATTGGTGAAGAAAATTGGGAAGAAATGTATTCCCAGATTGTATTAATATCCTCTGACTACCTGTAAAAAGTAAAAGCTTATAATAACCCCCCCCCCCGCCCCCACCCCTGAACTGTTTACTCATGTATACATATTTTTCTTTTTGATTTCCAACTGTTTACATGATGTTTTGCATAGTATTGCATTTGTATATAGGCCAATGGAAACAAACCATATGCTTTCTTGGGTTTTAAATCCTTATAGCAGACCTAGTATTGAACTGTACTTTACTGTGCTTTTTTCTGCTGTTAACTGTTAATAAAGTATTTTTTCTGTCATTAATTGTTTTGATAACTTGAGTACAGAAAAAGGAACAAACACCCGCACACTGTCTTCAAATGCAGTGACCAACTTTTATTCAGGGAAACAGCAACAGCATCAGGCTATCTTTATGAACACAAATGGTAAAGCATCCTTTTTGTAGGCTGTCTGGCCTAAAGGGACAACCCAAGAAATGACATCACTCACTTAAGGTGACAGGTACTCTCATGTGGTTAAACGAGAACAAACAGTCATATAAAAACTCAATACACCATTGCAAAGTAATAAGAAAAAAAACATAATAATCCATATTAATAATCATGACAGTATACATTTGTCATGGCGTTTGGCTTTGCTTAATTTGACCTGAACTTCCTGTATTGCCAGGTCAGTGTTCTGGACATTGGTTTGGATCGAGTTCAACATGGGGCCCTGCTCCTCCACCAGCATTGCAATGTCCAGGAAGATGTCATGGATGCTCTGAATACGGGATTCCAGGTCTAATAACTCCTGGTGGCGTTTCTCTATCTGGTTCAAGGCTGAGCGAGCCGTTTTACCTTCAGTCACTATGTTCTCATTGAAGATGTTCCATTGGCCTGCCTCAATCATTTCCTCCACCTCGTCTCCAGTCACCTCCCGCCCCACAATCTCCATCTGCCTCATTATGTGTGCCTTGCAGCCCTCTCGATGGTTCATCTCCACCTCGTTGTAGTCAAACATGGCATCACGGAAACTATTGCTGAGGCAGGCATACTGCGTTCTGGCAATGCGCGTAGCGGCAGCATTAGAACCGTGCTCTTCTTCCAGGTTTTGGGCTGTGCTATCCATATCCCGTAGCCTCGTCAGGACACCCTCTGCCCGTGCTTTGATATCCGCAGTGATGGCATTAGAGTCCCTCTTGATGGTGGTCATGCAGGTGGTGGCGGTGAGCACTCGGGAGTTCTGCTCGCGGAGTCGATTGACGTCCAGCCGAATGAGCTGGACCTCCCGGTGGATGTCCTGGGACTGGTCAAAGACTCCCTCCAGGGCAGGACTGCTGTCGAATACCACAGCCTCGTGAGGCAGCTCTTCCTCCAAGTCCATGTTGCTGAAGGTGTCCGAGACGGCCGACTCTGCGTATCCCATCTGCTCCACGTGGCCATTGGACAGCTCCTGCAGGTGGCTCAGTCTGTCCCTCATGGCCGGGCTATAGGAGACAGAGACGGGTAGATGGTGGTGGTTAGAGATACAGGGAATTTTCATTTTGTCTCTCTCTGCATCTCTCCTCTCTCTCACCTATATACAAGAAGAAAAACATTTGAGGTCACAACTCCTTTTTTTGTAACAAAAACACATTGTACATATGTAGCCTGTTTGTTGACAAATAAGAGCTATTAACACCCCCGTCACAAATGGAAACTGCTTTCAAACATGACTTGCGTTGGCGTCATCATGACCACATCAACTAAATGACCAAATTGTGAAAAAGCTGTCTCACCTGTTCTGAGATTCCCATCCATCACACCCAGGCAGGCACCACTGGTCACATGTCTAACTAGTTCTCAGAACAGGAATACAATTGCAATCCTTGCCCAACAAGTTCTTCTCACTGAGCTACAGTAGGCTACTTAGCAGGCCAAGACTTCCTATAGTTTAAATTCTCTTTCAGAAGCTGATCAAATGTTTTGCATATAGGCCTATTAACTTAAAATAAATTAACTTAAAATATAGGAACAGCCTAGGCTTCCACTAGATAGCCTATTATAATTTATAATAGCCAATATGTCAGAACTGCATGAATCACTACAAACATTTGTTTCAACTTTCAATCGTGTCTTCTGACAAAAATCAAAATGATCGATA
>NC_137880.1:13623779-13716279 GCF_963924005.1 Protomyctophum bolini | reverse complement strand
AATTGATGTGGAGAGAAAAGGCAATGTAATACATTGTATTACATACACCTAAAATAACGTATATGCTTTGCATCAGTGCAGGAGATGACTATAACCTGAAGTCTAGAACCCATTTGGTCTAAATTACCTTTGACCTGGGACGGAGGGTTATCTTATCTGTGATGTTGTGAATTTCATGAAGGCCATGGCCCTTCAATTTGTCTTTCTGACCCTCAAAAAAATGATAAGTCCTGGAGCCAGAGTGAACTTGATGCCCTGCTCATACTTCCCCAGCTGATTTAGCAGTTTTCTCCTATAAAGCGCGATATTCTGATTGTAATCATTGCAGCAGATAGTGTTTATTTTCTGTCACGTACAGTATAATCATCACTTTATATGTGTGTGTGTGTGTGTGTGTGTGTGTGTGTGTGTGTGTGTGTGTGTGTGTGTGTGTGTGTGTGTGTGTGCCCATCTGTGTGATTAAATGGTTTTACCCTAAAGGCAGGCGAGGATGATGGCTGGTTGGAGATCAACAAGAAAATGGCAGGAAAGGTAAACTAGTTTCCTCTACTAATGTCACTTATATATAGTCTATTTTACTGTAGGTGGATGTTAACAAAACAAAATAAAATAATAACAATAATCATTCTCCATAATCTTCTCGCCACAGATTGGCCTGAATGTCACTCGGATCTGCCTTCCAAACGATTGCACAGAGGGTGAAGTAAGTGAGAGTCACACTTAACCCATGACTCATGTCTGTATTCCTGTACAGACAGAGTCTGCTTACCTCTACACTGTGGCTGGTAATTATTTTTGAGTGGTGCAACCACTCCAAGGAACAGCAATGTCCCGATGTTTAGAGTACCAATAGGTTCCAATCGGTCTCTACTCCAAATGGTCAATTGAACGAATTACCTAATATTATATGATATTCCCCCACCCAGTGAGGGATTGATCTCTCTTTTTATGTATCCCCCCCCCCCCATTTCTAACCAATAGTTTTCCTCTACTGTGCTGTGTGTAACATTATGTAACCCCTATAGCATGAGGAAGGGAAAACCTTTACCCAGCTGGAAGGGGGACCCCAGATCCCATGGGTGTATGTGTATTGTGTAGTAAGGATCTCCTAGCTAGCTCATGGCTTACGGAGGTTTGGAATTCCTCAGATGACTAGTCTACGAGGTTGATTTATTACAAGCGTGGCCTGCCCTCAACAGACCTCTGTCTGTCTGTCTGTCTGTTCTTCCATTGATAAATGTAGACCATGTGTTTGGGTAGGAACACTAGTGGTTGCTATTGCCTGAAACTCCAAGTGCTGCAGCCATAGATATAAAAACAAGTAAGACGCGCAAACGCGGGAAGCGAACGCAGCTCGTACATATTTGGGGTTTTTAAAGATTTTTATCATCATACATAATCATACATCACATTCTGTGCTCAGCTCAGCCAATCAAATCATCACAAATGTCATTCCGGCCAATCACTTTTGGCATCTTCACTTTTCTGCCATCACTTTTATCTTCAATGTTTACTTTTCTCAGCCAATCAAATCATCACCTTTCTATGGCTGTAGCTCCCCTGCCCAAGCGGGCGCCTTGTCTTAGTTCACTGCTAGTAGTTTTAACTCTTCAAGTCTTATGGATTGCAGTGCTTTAATAAGAAAACAGAAGCCATGCCTTCTTCTATCAATTATTTTAGACTCACAATATATTAGATATTTTTGCATTTAGGCTGGAGTGTGACAATTTTATTTTTGAGGGGCGCTAGCCCCTCCTATGTCCAGCTTTGAGGGTTTGTGTAAACACAAACTTTGTTTTGCTACCACCACCTCTTGTTTTGAGTGACACAAACATTGCGTAAAACACAAACATTGAAGACAAAAGTGTTATTGGCCAGAATGAGATGATGTATGATGATAAGAGAGCTCCTCCCTTCACACAGGTTTGTTTGTCTGTCTGTCTGTCTGTGTGTGTGTGTGTGTGTGTGTGTGTGTGTGTGTGTGTGTGTGCATATGCATAGATTTTAGAAGAGGTGTTGAAGCTGAATGAGGACTCAAAGGTGCATGGTATCTACCTCTACCTCCCCCCTGCTTCCTTCACCAGCCGCGTGCTCAGCGCACTCAAACCTGAGAAGGACGTTGATGGGTAAGAGGCTTTATTGGACATGGGCAGTGTATCTGGTCCATCTCGTCTGGGAGATGTTTCTTCTGGTCCAATCCTCCCAATTTCAGTTGGAGGATTGCATTATCTCTTACTGAAGATGACTTTTGTGGATGCCCATCAAGAAGCCACTATTCATTATGAATGGTCCCCTTTAGTTTGGACATGCACAAGATGTCTCCTTTTTCCCCCCAAAGCAGCCATCCAGTGAAAACCTCTGTGGTATGTGTTTCTGCTGCCTGGCAGAGGGAAATGCACGCCGTGTCAAATTTGGCCCAAATCTGTATCGTCCTGCACACAATTAAAAGTAACAGTGTACAACAGAGTACATTTAGGAAATGTCCTCTCCAAAGACACGTGAGTGAAGAAATTGGTGAGGGACCCTGCATAATTAGTATGAGCTGAACAAATTGGATTGATTGTGTTAAGATATCCACAAGGCCAGAGAGAGTGCGTTAGATGGGGAGAGAGGAAGAGAGAGAGACAATTTTGTTCCATGCAATATCCTGGCCAACGCTGGGTACTGAAACCTGAACACGCTCACTGACGTGGCGCGTTGTCAGCACAATAGCCGGCCAAACTGATAATATACAAATAGGAGTATTATGTATACAAAAATGTTCTTTGAATAAAACTGTCTTTATGTTTTGCATCTTGCAATAGTGTAACAGATCTGAACATGGGCCGACTGATACGAGGGGATGTGAGTGAGGGCTTTGTGCCACCTTACGCCAGTGCTGTCATTGAGCTTCTGGAGAGACATGGTGAGTTTGGGGGTCAACGGTCAGGGTTCAGAGGTCAAAGTGCCCTTGGACTCAGCAGATTTATTCTGAGTACTCCAGCAACCAACCCCTGCAGACTCTTTGGCATGCAGTATGTTGATCTCCTTCAGATAAAATAAGATCTTGTGGGTAAAATGGCATGTTCAATTCACAAAATAAGTAAGTACATTCATTTATTTTCACAGATGCTTCTCTGGAGGGGAAGATTGTGTTGCTCATTGGCAGTGAAGGACCCCAAGGGCTGGCGATGCAATGCCTGATACAGAGAAGTGGAATGGTACTTCTCAACTGTGGAAACTCTGGGAATCTACAGAAACAGGTTTGTGTGTTGCATGCAGTTTTATATTCTGACCACATAGTGGCAGTCTCTCTCTTTCTTGTTTAGATGGACTGTGAACAAATGACTCAGGATCTAACACTAAGTACTGAAATGAGAAAGGACAGCCCTTGAGCACAACGTTGATTCATTGATTGAATACTTTATTAACAAGTGTGTTAACAGTACAGGTAGCACTGTCAAAGGATATGCTAAAAGGATAACAAAAAACAACAACAGGGCGCTTGTTTCTATTGTGGTCCTATGTACTCAATTCATCAGCAATACATAAAGTACATGCAATACAAATACAGTACATATTAGAATAAAACTCAGTAGCATCGCATGGTATATTTACAGAGAAAGGAGGTGTGGGGGAGGGGGGCAGGGGATTCTACAATAAAGCTATTTTAAATTGTATTTTTTTTTGGGTTAGGTTTGAGTTTGTGGAGTCGAGAACTAATATGTTGGTAGGTCCTTCATTCCATATCTTGGTGGCAGCAGCGCAGTAGAATGCGTTTTCCACATGTTTGAGCCGCGCTATAAAAAAGACGCAAGCTGAACTTGCACAAAAACAAATGTCACCCATTGTTGTACACCTGTAAACCTGTGATGTTGTGCCCCTCTGTTGTCTTTCTCTCTTCACGTATGTGCTGTATCTGCATTGTGTAGTTGATGCAGGCGGATGCTGTGGTCCTGCTAGGGGAGGGACACGTGGATGTGCCTCCCACCTGGCTGAGACCAGGAGCTGCCGTCATCCACTGTAACCCTGGCACAATGGCAGGTATGGTAGACACAGCTGTTACATCAGGGCCTCCCAAACATTTTAGCCTGAGACCCAAAAGAGACATTTTGTGTCTCCCCTGGACCAGTGTTAATTTCTTTCAGCAGATTTTGATTTATTCTTTTCAATATCGCACCAATTAGTATTACTCCTATTTAGTCTTGTGAATTTTCTAGTCTTAGTCTAGTCTTAGTCGACTATATCAAAATCTTAGTTTTTTTGTATTTTAGTTAATGCAATGGTAATTTTGCCAGATAAAAAAAATGTCTGTCTTTTGAATAACACACTAGTATTAGTCCTATTTTTATGAAATGGT
The DNA here is from genome assembly GCF_963924005.1 of Protomyctophum bolini. Classification (NCBI taxonomy): domain Eukaryota; kingdom Metazoa; phylum Chordata; class Actinopteri; order Myctophiformes; family Myctophidae; genus Protomyctophum; species Protomyctophum bolini. Next base: position 13,711,940 of record NC_137880.1, on the reverse strand, counting down.
TTAGTTTAGTTTCTTCTGAAATTGTTAATTCTTAGTCTAGTCTACTATAAAAAGCATTTTTTTTAAATCTTGAAATCCATGAACTGGGAAGCAATGTCTTTTAATGAATGGGTGTGTTGAATGTGTCACTGTCCTAGATGAACATGCTGTTGAGATGTTCTCCCACTCTGGCACGGCCCGCCTCTCTGCAGCATACAGAATGCAGGTGTGTCTCTTGGCCTGTTACAGTACCTGTTTTCTTACCGTCTTGTGTCAACTTGGCTGACTTCTTTCTGAACTTATTGTCTAAATAAGTAACGCCAGTGTAAGAACACTATTTACAATTATTATTATATATATTTTTTTAAGATTAGTTTTTGGCTTTTGTGCCTTTATTGATAGTATCAAGTGAAGATGGACAGGAAAGAGGGAGTGAGAGAAAGGGAGAGACATGCAGCAAAGGTCGTCATAAACGGGACTCGAACATGCAACACGCTGTCAGGTCAAAGCCTATATGTGGCATGTGCCCGAACTATTTACAATTATACCCACACCTCTCACAATAGATTTGCATACCCACAGAACATTGGCATGTCAAACTGATAATTAGAGTACAGATGGGAAAACAAAATGTCACCCGAGATGTCACCGTAACCAGCTCAACACCATAGAAATATAATGAGGCAAACTCGTTTGAAATCATTACATTGGATGCGACCCAGAAAGTCATGCTCATCGCGGCCAGTACTACTTTTGTGTTCTCACTTACTGTATGCATTGTTTTAGTTGTTTGTAGTGTTTTCCTATGACAGTAAGGAAAACAGTGTGTTAATTAAGAGTGTACAGATGGACCATAGTCTCTTTCTGTCTTCTGTCTGTTCTCCCTGCTTCCAACTCAACCAGAATGTGGTGCGTAGCAGCTGCAGGTGGCTCCAGGAGCAGCAGTACAGAGCATGGAGGCTGCGGAGTCTCAAGCTGCAGCCCCTCTCTACTGTACCAAGGTATGTATAATGGACCTGAAGTTCATCTAATGCCAAATATCTGACAGACAGACAGTGCTCATAGTTGTCCAATCCAAACCTTTATTTATTCTCCAAAGACTGAAGTTCAGATGTTTTCCTCATTTGCAGTGTTGTCGAGATACATCATGGTACAATTTCATTTTCAGATCAAACGATAAAACAAAGCAAAACTAACTTTACCATATCATGTGATACAACACAAGTTTAAAAACAGTTGCAGACATTTCTTTATTCCAAGTGGTTTAGGCGCTAAAACAAAAGGCTGTTTTTCCCTTTTTAGTGTGAGCCAGTCACTGGAGCGTGTCCTATATGTTACAGTATTCCAATAATCCAGCAGAGATTTGATATATTGGTAAAGTCAATTGCCTAAAAAATAAACAAGTACCAGTGTTTGTTTCGTCTGTCGGTCAAGGAAATCCAACCCGCAGAAAGATAAACTGTATCCAACTATCCATGGGCTTTAGGACAAAAGGAGTAGCATTCCCATAAATGACATCTCCATAGTCCAACACAGAAAGACTTAGTATTACTAAACATGATATATGCCACCGTTTCCCGGGGTGTCGAATTGTTAACTTTCTTTCGTGACATATTACAATGTATACGACGTACAGTACATCCATATTACTATATCCCATTGAACTGTCATGTTGTCTTGTCTTTGTTCCTGCAGCGACATAGAAATTTCCAGAGCCCAGATCCCCAAGTCAGTGGACCAGCTGGCCGAGGAGATCGGCCTGCTGCCTGAGGAGCTGGAGGCTTATGGTAGGACCAAGGCCAAGGTCCGACTGTCCCTGTTAGACCGCCTTGATGCACAGCCTGATGGGAAATATGTGCTGGTGGCTGGGTAAGTTCACTTCACCGGGTCGGGTCCTTTATTTTTGTGGGTAGCCCCACTCTCTGTGAGAGTGGCGTGCACAGACATTTAGAGGGGCAGGGGCTCAAGTTAAAAAAGGGCACCTTGTGTGGCGTGGCATAGACGATGTCAAAGACAAGATTCTCGTCATTTAAGGATTTCTATTGATTCTGTTTGAGATCGCTCTACAAACGCATGCAGGGGGGAGAAAAAAGAAAGAAAGTAATTGTTTGGAGTTTGTAAAACACTGTTTTACAAACTCAGTGCAAATGTATTTTGTCTATCATAGTATATACATCTATCATAGGTGTATATACCTATGCAATGATTATAATGTAGTGTCCACATCCTGGACTGGGCACCTTTTTAGTGCATAAATGAAATCAATCAATCATATGGGGTTCTCTCTTGTTGTAGTATCACGCCCACTCCACTCGGTGAGGGTAAAAGCACTGTGACCATCGGACTAGTCCAGGCCCTGTCTGCCCACCTCAAGCTCAACTCCTTCGCTTGTCTCCGCCAACCCTCCCAAGGACCCACCTTTGGAGTCAAAGGTCAGCAATGGAGAAGCAGACGCTTGTGTGAATGAGTTTTCTTCATCAAGGACTTAAAGGGATATTTCACTTAAAAAAAACCTTTTGTCATTTCATCGTCTATTCAGGCTTATGTGAACACCCCAGTTGCTCGATTCAGTATTTAGATTCATCGAAAACATCCATTCTTTTTTCTGGTGACTGATACCACCCTCCTAATACGTGAGGTGCCCGTGTTTCTTTTTAATAATTTATTTGGAAAATGAAAAACATAAAAAGGAAAACCACAGGCACCTCACGTATTAGGAGGACAGTATGAGTTACCAGAAAAAAGGACGATGATAATGATATTTCGATGATAGAACTCGCATTCTATCATGGTTAAAATGCAGTTTGAGGTTTCAATGGGTTTGCATAGGAAGGGGGCGGGGCATTTAAAATAAATATCAAATATCAAAATCGAGCAACTTAAAAACTGGGTGTTCACATAAGCCAGAGTAGACGATGAAATTACCAAAAGTATTTTTGAAAGTGAAATATCTGTTGTTACAATGCACTCTTAACATGATTCACATATTTTTCCATTACATCATAATACATGCTTTAAATATTCTTGCCTGATGTCCTTTGCTTTAAAAAAAAACAAACAAAGTATGTTGCTCTTTTCTGAAGCGAAGTACTATGTGCAAGGTCAGACTAATTGGCACACACCCTACTCAACAAGTTACAGAGTACCTTCATTCAAATCATTTAGGAAATTAACTCTACATTTGCCCCAGCCTCGGTCCCAGGCTTACTTATCTGCGAAAAGAAAAGCCTGGTCACAACGTAAGGCAGAGAAGCTATCGGCGGATGTATCGTCCGGAACATCCGTCAGATGTATTTCCCCCGGATACGATATTTTCCCGACCAATCACAACACTTTGCGGAGAATGTAAACTGATTTGTAAAGCGTCAACGTCATTTCCTTGGGCGATACTTCCACTAAAATCCGCCCAAACAAATGATAGCCTCTACAGCAGGGGTCACCAACCGGGGGTTCGCGACCTACCGGTAGCTCGCGGGAACCTTTCGAGTCGATCGCGAAGTGTCAGACCCATTGGAATGCAAATGCTTGCCTTTCAGGCTGCTCCGTCTCGCAGCCTCGCACTGACTGAATGAGAAGAGCAGCCGGGCGATTCCCCGTCATTTGCATTTTGAACAGATCGTTCACGGAAGTGACCGGATCGGTTTCGTTCACCAAAAAGAACTAGTTATTTTGATTCGTTCGTTCATGACCGACTAAACGGCGGTGAAAAGTTGACTTCACTGACTGATTTATAAACGGCTTCGAGTCAGTGTTACTTCCATGTTGCGTAGCACTGTCCAATCTTTGGTATCTTTGGCAGCAGCAGCTGTAGGCTATTTTGTCGCGTTAATGAAACCAAACGCTACACGCGGTGCAGGATTATTATTTCATGTGAATCATGTCAAAATGAAAAGATGATGATGTGGTTGGCACACAGCGCAGCAGCAACGCAGCACAGCAGCCCGAGAACACAATAAGAAATATAACATTATTATTCTCCTCCTCCTCCTCCAACAACTCGATAACGTTCTCATTTTAGTTTGTTACTCATTTTCTGAGCCATGCAAATAAACAACAACCAGCACTGACTGGAGACGGAGAGGTTCATGTGCCCTGCGCGTAAAGCTTAGCCAGAAACAGGACAGTCACTGCGTCAGCATGGATGTAGCCTCGGAAACCCAGACGTTATATTTCCAGCACAGAGGTGAGGGGGGGTATCGCACGCTGAGAGCCACATACACAGCTGCATTTGGTTTTTAATTAAAGGCGCGTTCTGAATATACCAGTCTGCAATGCAAACTAATAGCCGAGTGCACTCCAGGGCATATGCATAGGGAAAGAATGACTTCTGTCCGTGACAATAATCAATGCTACAGTTTGATTTCTGTACACACGCACACATAGAGCAAAAAATATGATAAATATGAAATATGAAAACCTGTTGAAGTACAACGCATGAGTCAATTAAGTAGCTGCTTTTGTATCAAACCCTTTCCTCTTTACTGAGCCTACTGTCATTGAACTGCTGTCCGATAAAATGCAGGATGTGTTTGCATTAACTTCAGATATTTAAATGGAGATTATTGGATTAGTAAGTGACTGTCACCTGCAGGTCAGAGCTAAAGAGAAGGAATTTTGGTCTCTTGTGAGCAGAGAAGTATCCCCTGATTGTGTCGTGTGCACTGAAGCTGCATGCCTATACTTTGGTTCCATGTACTTATGTGAAATGGCCTTTTCACAAATGAAAATAATAAAATCCAAGTTTAGAACTCGTATGACTGACTCACATCTTAATGACACCCTCAGACTGGCAATCACTAAATATGAACCAGATTTCAAAACGCTTGCAGATAAAGTGCAGTCACAGCAGTCTCATTAAAGGTGGGCTGACCCTGAGAGTATGTCACCATATCTGTGCAAATATATATGGTCATGTTATGCCTATGTCATTTGAACATCTGCCAATGTGAATATTCATTGAAATGAGAAACAAAATATTTCTAATACTAATTATTTCTAATTTGTCTTAATATTATTTGACATTGATAATATAACTTACTATAAGTATTTATTTTAATTTAAGCTTTAGTCTTTGTGTGGATGTGTGCACATGCATTGAGCCTGTCAGAAATAGCAACAAAACAAGTGTTTTTTCTAACACGTTTTAGTGGTAGATCTTGGCTTACAATTGGGAATAAAATGGGCTCTTGGGCTTGAAAAGGTTGGTTACCACTGCTCTACAGCGTAGGTCTTGCCCAGGGTGCATTTGCCCTGATGGAGACTGTAATTGTTGTTTATTTGTTTATTTATTCAATTTAGTTTTAACTTTATATCCTCTCCGTTGTCTTTTTGAGTGCTCAGATCTCCTCTTCTTCCTGCTGATCTTGGAAGCACCTTCAGCATAGTTTTGTGTTTTTTTGAGTGGTGCAACCACTCCTATAGACAGCTATGTGTGTCTCTGGCTGGCTGGCTGGCTGTGTCAGAGCACGAAATTAGCTTTTGGTTGGTTTTCACAACCAAGTATCACTGTTGCGCATCCTAACACACACACACATATAACTGTATATATGATGATTTTGGGTGTGACAGTACTGTACAGTGACGGTACAGTACAGTAGAGAGACCCCCTCATTTCTCAACTGTTTCGGACGCGGGGCTGCTTGCCGGAACCGGGCCGCCCCCCTGGGTGCGTTCCTGGGGGTCTGGATGTTCTGGGGAGTTACCCCACATGGTAACTCTGTCATTTCTCGACCGTTTCGGACACGGGCCGGCACCCTGGCCGTGTTCCTGTGGGTTTGTAACAGGGTGGAGCGCCTCACTCAAAGTCCACAGCTCAGCATTGCTCTGTGTACCCCCCCCCAGCCCAGTCCCGTCCCTGTCCCATTGTCTCTGTCTGACGGAGCTGCCTCTTGTCTCTGTACCTGTCCTAGGGGGAGCCGCGGGAGGGGGATATGCCCAGGTCATTCCTATGGAGGAGGTAAGACACTGAGACAGACCCTCACCGACCTCTCAGCTGGACATGCACTGGCTTCAGAGGCCTTGAAAACATACACACACACACACACACACACACACACACACACCAATACTTACATATGAATGCCAATACACACTCGCGTACACACACACAAACACAGAAATAGACAGACACGCACGCATACACAGTTTGCACACGTCACACACCTCATAGTTCTACCGTAACAATTAGTCTCGCGTGGCAGAACTGTTGGCTCCTGCAAGTTTCAAATTCTGGAACACGGAAGCTCTGATCATGAGCAAACAATAAAGCGAACGTGACGCCTGCTCCCCGTCTTTACAGTCACACAGATGTATCCTAATCTATTAAAAGCACTTTAATTACACTCGGTTACAATTTTCAAGTACCAGTAGTTATTCCACGCTTTGATTATTGTTTTGTGTCTTATCACCATGGCCTCTCTGTTTGTACCACCCCCTTCCAGTTCAACCTGCACCTGACGGGGGACATTCACGCCATCACAGCAGCCAATAACCTGACGGCAGCTGCCATTGATGCCAGAATGCTCCACGAGGCGACCCAATCAGACAAGGTGACAATCACAGCGGTGTCTCAATGTGGCCTTGTGCGTGGAGAAAATGCTTACATTGTCTCATTGTGAGGTCATTGCATGTTTAACCCATTTTGACCTGAGATCAGATTAAAAGAATGGCTTCTACAGCCTGACAGTTTTCTGAAAAAGCTATGTCTCTATGTCAGTCGTTCTTCGATTTTTCAAAAATAGCTAAAGCATAACATAACACCAATGCTAACACCCAAAATGGGTTAATAAATCAATAAGGTCCTTCATTAATAAGCCATGTCACAGCGTGTCAAAATGAGTGTAATGTAAGGTCACAATTTCAGTCTTATATTAGACAATGTGTGACCATTATGAAATCTGACATTTTCTTTTTTGTTCCCCTACCAGGCCTTATACAATAGACTGGTTCCCTCTGTGAACGGTGTCCGGCGATTCTCTCCCATACAGATCGCCAGGCTACGTGTAAGTCATAAACACAGCAGAGAACTGAGGATGTCAACAACCGTTAACTAGCTCACACAGGCATCCCGTTTTGTTGCTTCTTTCAAATCGTCCACTAGGGGCCATCAGTAAACACGTCTCTTTCTAAGAGACTCCTATCTGTCTCCCTAACTACAAACACTTGCATGTTTATTCATCAGACTTCATATCTGTTTATGTGATGGCCAGCAAGACAATTTATTGAGCGTTGATACCAGAATGCCCGATGTTGAGTCATAACAAATGAAATTCAGCAAATGTTATGTGGTTCGGAGGTAAGGCTTTCCTAAGGCGGCACTGATGTCTGAGTTTCGCTGCTGAGTCGAGGAGTTCAGAGGCGTGTAAAATGGGACGGAGTGAAGGATAAAGAGTCATTCGTTTCTAAACTGAGCTCTCGAAGTGAACCTTTTGAACTTCGCAGGGAGTTCATCAAGCATGATTGGTCAGCGGCCTTGTCTTCCTGCACCGTCCGCACATTCATTCATCAGTGGTGGGCTGCCGTCGTCATTAAAATGCCACCGGTGCTGGAAGGATTCAGGAAAGCATTAAGCCTGGATATTCTTAGTTGTGCACGGGTGTCACACACTGAAGATAGATGATCGCACATTCTACAAGCTTGCAATGTGTTGCGTTGGGAGCTTGTAAATCTACTAATCCGGTGCACCACAGTCCCTATTTTCCAAACCACCCTTGTTACATAACAACCTAAGACGAACCATAGGACAACCCAAACCACCCATGTTACATAACAACCTAAGACAAACCATAGGACAACTCAAACCACCCATGTTACATAACAATCTAAGATAAACCATAGGACAACCCAAACCACCCATGTTACATAACAATCTAAGATAAACCATAGGACAACCCAAACCACCCATGTTACATAACAATCTAATAGGACCATAGGACAACAATAACATGCACATCATCTGTCTGTCTCTCTCTTTTCAGCGGCTGGGCATCAATAAAACAGATCCCAGCTCTCTCACGGCCCAGGAGGTCAGCTCCTTCGTCCGCCTCGACCTTGACCCTTCCAAGGTCACCTGGCAGAGAGGTAGGAGTGAAATCACTGGAATTCTCTCTCTCTGTCTCTCATTCCTGCTTGCCGTCAACAACATTGGGAACACCTACTAGCAATAAGAGACAAAGATCATGCTCGTCAGTTTATTGGGCCTATGGTCCTTGCGGTCATTTACAAGCCCATACATGTACAGTTTGATCTGTTTTTACAACACATGTCCAAAGGGATCTTTAGTGTCATACTCTGTGCCGTGAAACTATCAATCCCCCATTGTGTCCAGAGCTACTAGAATCCACCGTGCTTACTGTTTCTTTGTGGGCCCCATTCAAGGAAACAGGCTTTTCTATGGCAGTTTAAAAATCACAAAATGTCAAGCAGGCAAATCTATGTAATTTCACTTTCAATCTATAAAACTATGAAAACGATTGTTTGGTGTGTCTTCCTCTGCAGTTCTTGACACCAATGACCGCTTCCTGAGGAAGATCACAGTGGGGCAGGCGAACACCGAGAAAGGACACATGAGAGAGGTATGTTGGCTCCACGTCAGAAACAACCGGGCCTTTCCCAACAAAATTATACTGTATCTGCCTGTCTGTATGTTTTCTTCATTTGTCTTGCGCAATAACCTCACGTTGTGTACGTCTATGAAAAACTAAATATGCTTGATTCAAAGCATCCACCATTGAGAATACTGTATATCGCATTCAATGGACCCTTTGCTAAGCCCCACCCACTCCACGCTACCCTACCAGACCAAGGACTGGCGACAGTGGCGAGCTGTAGCCTGATTATCAGACTCTGAGTGGGCGGGGTCTATGGGCTGGATCCAACTAAGCTGTGCGTAGTTGTCACCCATTGAGATGCATGTTAGATGACGGGATTTCTCCATATAAATAATCGATCATTTGACATTTCGGGAGCAAGCGTTTCAAAATCTCTTCCAAATCTAGTCAACAAGACCTGCAGCAGGCTATGCACTGGAAAAACGTACATTATTTCAATAAACAAAAAATATGGGGAAATGTTAGAAGGACAAACGGTATCCAACTGAGATCAGCTGACTGGAGACAAGCAAGCAAGCTTCCCTTGCAGCCACAGTCCTGTCCAGCGTTGCTTTCTCTGCTGCTCTCGTAGCGCCAGAAGGTGCACGTGCATGCCGATGGTAGGTGGTGCACGTGCATGCCGATGGTAGGTGGTGCACGTGCATGCTGACGGTAGGTGGTGCACGTGCATGCCGATGGTAGGTGGTGCACGTGCATGCCGATGGTAGGTGGTGCACGTGCACGCTGACGGTAGGTGGTGCGCTTGATGTTCCATCATCGCCGCGGCTTACTGTTGCACGCGTGTTGATTGACAGGTCAGTGTCAGTGATCTGTTCATACTCCGAGACGCTCACAGTCTCGTCGTCCACTCCTTTCCACACACACACACACACACACACACACACACACACACACACAAAGACACTCAATCTTTCTCTCTCGTCATCTATCCTCAAAATCCCCACTTGTGGTCATATGCGTATGTGTATTTATTTTTAATGTATGTTACGGAGGTAGACGGGATTGGAACCCTTACCTAATGCTTGTAAATGTCTAGTTGAAGGTGCGTTTTATTTGTCTTCCATGAAAAAAGTGGAAGATGGTGTTCCCAGAAAGTCAAAAGACGGTAGGCTACAACAAGAGAAGAAAAGGCTCTGTATAATGCCAAAGAATACTTTAGGAATATATTATTAATAGCCATAAATACACCCCTTTCACAGTACAGCGTTTTGATTAGGCTTTCATAGGCAATAAGAATGTGTATACAGACCGCTTTGTTGGATGTTCGATCCGTCAAAAAAACAAGATATCTGGAAATGTATTGAATAGATTGCCATGGAGACAAAGGGTGCGTTCAGATTCAGAAATCCGCACTGAAAGCTGGTGTGCCCTCTTCTCGTCCGTTTATTCAGTGTACTGGGTGCGTTGTTGTTCGAAAACCTAGTGTGCTGCTCCCCGGGTGTGCCGTTTGCCCGCACTGACCGACCCTACTCAGAAGTTGGGGTTGTTCAGTGTGAGTGCGTCACTGCGGTGTCTCGAGCACTCCCCGGTGGTGAAAGCTAAGCTAGCTAAGTAGCATTTAGTAAATCACCATTCAAGTGTTCATCATTTACCTTGGCCCATGTTTTAACTGGTTAAGAACTGGTCGTTTATAAATAAGCCACACTCTGTGCGCTCTGTGATGTGACCGTCCAGCACAGTAAAAGAAACGAAGCACATTCCCGGTGTGCATATCCGAAAGCAAACCAACAGAATATAGCACCAGAGCATCTCGGATGATTAAATGCCTTTTTATTTACAATATAATGGAAATTGCTGTGCTACCCCTGCCAATATGTGACACGTATGTTTTTGTTCTCCTCTTGTTTCAGACTGGGTTTGACATTGCAGTGGCCAGTGAGATTATGGCCATCCTGGCTCTGACCGATAGCCTGGAGGACATGAGAGACAGACTGGCCCGCATGGTGGTGGGCACCAGCCGCTCGGGACAACCCGTCACCGCAGAGGACCTGGTGTGTTGTTTGTTTGTGGACTTTTAGTCTCGGTGGTAGTGTGGATGGTGGTGTGATCTAGTATCTCAGTGCTTATAATGCGCTCCACCTCCATTCCTCCCCCCCTCTCTCTCTCTCTCTCTCTCTCTCTCTCAGGGTGTAAGTGGAGCTCTGACAGTGTTGATGAAAGATGCCATCAAGCCCACACTTATGCAGACACTTGAAGTGAGTCCTACCTACTTGTTCACACAGCCCTACTAACCCATTTACGCACCTAACTTTGAGTGCCACCTGATCGGAGGCAATTTTACTATGACGCTCATTTTACTAGGCCAGTATATCAAAAATGTAACTAGGGGCCTGTCCTTGCCAGGACTTTGAAAGTCATCAGCAAAATCTTAAAATCGATATAGGTTTTGGTATAGATTACCAGTGGAGAGCAGCTAAGATAGCTTTGTTTTGTTTGGTTTCTCTCACTTTAAACCTGGTGTCTCTAGTTTGGTTCTGTCATAGTTGAACATATGGGTGGGTCGCTGTGGGATGAAGTGTTGGTTTCAAAACCCTCCCGTATCTTTGTGTGCCCTTCAAATTGTTGCAGGGTACGCCGGTGTTTGTCCATGCCGGGCCCTTCGCCAACATCGCCCATGGCAACTCTTCGGTGCTGGCAGACAAGCTGGCTTTGAAGCTGGTCGGACAGGACGGCTTTGTCGGTAAGAGGCCCACTGTTGTGGAGGGCAGTGGTGCAAATACATTTACTCAAGTACTGTACTACTTTTACTTAACTTGAGTATGTCCCTTTTTCAAGACTGCTATGCTATGCTTATATCAAGGATTTCTCTGTCACTAGCGCCACGCTCTGGCCTGGAGGGCTGGGAGGGAATGAGTACTCATTCAGTGCCAATGACGCCTTTTGACGCCTTTTTTAAAATTATTATTATTATTTTAATTGCTCTAATCCACGTGACGACATGCACATGAGGTGCACAATGGATTTTAATTTAATTTAATTTGTTTATAATGGGCTTTTTTGGCAACGACACCTGGTGGCACTGAATGGTTAATGCTTTGTCATTTTGATTATAGCCAATGTACAAGTTTACAATGTGTTGCGCATTGTGAGCTTAATAGTTTTACGTTGGTACTTTAAATATATTTTGATGCCAATATTGCTTTTATCCAAGTAAAATTGACGATGATGATCATCAATTTGACTTAATTTAGGCCTTTCACTTGTAACAGCTACTTCTATTTCAAAACAATCGCACCACTTTGACCACTGGGTAAAGACCAAAGCACACAGTCAAATCCTGAGTGTTCATTTAACACAGAAGCGTATGAGTCCAATCTCTCAGAGATAAATTGACACTCACTATTTTGCTCTGCACTACATGCTTTGGAAAAGACAGCCAGATGTACCTGACAACTGTAGAGTCTGGGAGTCCCAGATGGACACACACACACTGAATCAAGCTTCCTGCTTCTATACACTTTTCAGAAAGCGTGTGCCCCACACACACACACACACACACACACACACACACACACACACACACACAGTACAAGTCATACATTCCAATGATGCCGCATGTTTTGCAGTATTAGTAGTTGTGGTATTTGTCACTGTATATTTGACCATTTTCCCTATGTTGAGTAAGAACCCCCTCGCTGTCTGTCTGCCACAGTAACTGAAGCCGGTTTTGGGGCAGACATCGGGATGGAGAAGTTCTTCAACATCAAGTGCCGGGCTTCAGGCCTGAGGCCTAACGTGGTAGTGCTGGTTGCTACTGTCCGAGCACTGAAGATGCACGGTGGGGGACCTAGTGTAAGTTATCGCCCACTTGATACACACATTTTCAGTTAATTGCCCAGCCCTAGTTGACAGAGGGCATCGAAGGACAAAGCTACTATTTAATAGTTCTCACCAATGGTGCAGTCCAGTCTGTAAGCAAAGAGTTGTGTGCATTCCTAAATGTTTCTGATTGGCCCACCTCCTGCCAGTTAACCTAGAAGTCTATAGTTTGTAATTACATTAACAGTAATGCACAAAGGAACACAAAGGAAATGTTAATCTCTAGGCCATTCCACTAGCCTATTGAGTCCAACAGCTTTAGGTGTGAATGAAGAATTACACCCCTGATGTTATTATAGTGTGTAATTAAGCTTGTTTGTTTTTCTAGGTCTCTGCAGGTGCACCTCTTCCCAAGGAGTACATAGATGAGGTAAGACAGACATACATTTGGGTGTATATACAGTACTGTGTCCACGCACGCACGCACACACACACACACACACACACACACACACACACACACACATACACACCCACACACACACACACAGATAATTCTTACATGTGGTTTCTGGTTGTGTAGGTGGGACTCTTAAACGTATATGCTGCTGTATGTGTATGCTGTTAACCCACACAGCCACACTGTATGCACATAATATGCAAAATAATTCTAAAAATTAATAAAACTGACTCTAACCCAATTACAACCTTCTTGGACTACTTCTGATCCTCTCTCTATCTCGCTGCACACTCACACCGAGTCCAACATGCAACATTATTAATTATGGGTAATATCCTTCTTGGTCAGCTATGGTGACTAGACTATATTCCTCTTGATGAGGGGATTCATACAGTCTGAGTTTCACATTAACCCATTCTGGACAGGGACCCCGTTTGGTGTTTTAAGCATTATACTTGAAAAATTGCAGATCTACAAGCACATAGCGTGGCACAGAGTGCCACGCTACAAGCTTGTAGATCTGCAATTTTTGAAAATGTGGCGCAAATTGAATATTTATTCTTTCAGAGTGAACGTTTCTAACTCAAATCTTTGCTTCTGGAGTGTCCCTGGAACAACATATTTTCAGATGGGGGTCCGCGGCCAAATACAGATAATTCTGGAGGTTCTTGATATGAAAAAGGTTGAGAACCACTGACATAGAAACATGGGTTTTTCAGAAAACTGTCAGGATTTGAACTTCCATCTGGGGTTGACCCGCTTTGCGTCTGCTGTCTGTTTCCTTGCATAATTCTCATCCAGAACCTGGGCCTTGTGGCCGGTGGATGCCACAGCAATCTGAAGAAGCAGATCCAGATAGCGCATCTTTTTGGTGTCCCGGTGGTGGTCGCCCTCAACGTGTTCAAGTAAGACACCAAAATGATGAATACCTCGCAGAGGGATTGTGGAGGGAAGCTGGGTCGGGGACTGGGAGTGGACTATTTGCATGGATTAAACTAAAGCATGGGTTCCCAAAGTGGCGTCCGGGGACCCCCAGGGGTCCTTGAGGGAGTTCCAGGGGGTCCCCACTTAAATGGACCCTTATGGGTCTGTAACTCTGAGAGTGTACAAATGGAACCAAATAGACCCATTAGGATCCATTTGGTTCCATTCTATGTCCAAATTTATGTTTATTGGGTTAAATTAACATAGATTTTACAATATAAATTGGGGGTCCCGGAGATAGAAATGCCGTAGACGTAGAGTAATGCATGTCAAACTGGAGAGGCCCGTAGTAGTTCTGTGTTGTCGCTGTAGTACTAGTGTACTAGAGTACTATAGCAACATGTCCCAAAATAATGTGTCCCCACTCCCAACCCATAGTTTGAGAAACACTGCGCTAATCCAAATAGCACCTTTTGTGTCAACTGGCTTATCAACCCTCCTCAGTATGTATATAACGGTTGCCACGTTGACTCCACAGGACAGACACCCAGGCAGAGATTGACCTTGTGTGCCAGATCGCAAAGGAGTCCGGAGCTTCTAATGCCGTGCCATGCCACCACTGGGCGTTGGGCGGACGAGGTTCAGTGAAGCTGGCGCAAGCCGTGAAGGAGGCCAGCAGCAGACCCAGTGACTTCCAGTTCCTCTACAACCTAGAGGTGAGGGGGGGGTAGAGGCGATGATTGACAGGCAAAATCCCTCAACAGTGACATCTGCTGGCAAATGGTTATTGCAGCTCAAAAGGAAAATCCAGTGAATGTTCAAAGTTCAGGTTGAGGTTTAAAGTAAGTTAAGATATACTTTAATTTCCCTATAGGGCGAGGGGAGAGAAACAGGACTTTTCTATGTCAATATGTACGGAATCAGTCCTTTTTAAGGTGTGCTGTGATCCTGTAAACAATTATGTGATGATTTATGTTTCACAGTGGACCCCAGGAAGAGTAGCTGGTACTTTGGTGGCAGCTAATGGGGATCCAAATGAATAAAGAATAAAGCTGTATCTGATTGACTGTGCCGTTCCCAGATGCCCATAGTGGAGAAGATCAGGACGATAGCCCAGAAGGTGTATGGCGCTGATGACATTGAGCTGTCCACAGAGGCCAAGGCCAAGATAGATTACTACAACCAACAGGTGAGATCACTGCCATGCACGGATGACGAGTCGCGCTGATCAGCAGTTGTTTTTCCACATTCATTCTCCCTCTTTCTCTTTCTCTTTCCTTCGCAAACAAAAACCATTGAGTTTTCTTTTGTGCTACAACACCCAGGGCTATGGGCAACTGCCTATCTGCATGGCCAAGACACACCTGTCCCTGTCCCACATGCCGGACAAGAAGGGGGTGCCCACCGGATTCACCCTGCCCATCAGGGATGTTCGTGCCAGCATTGGGGCTGGCTTCATCTACCCACTAGTGGGCACGGTGAGTGGTTGACAGCAGTTCCTAAGCAGCGTGATTAAGGTGTCGTGCCAAGGGTAGACTTCGTTCGCATTCGTCTCCAAAATGAAAGCCTGGGGAAACACATTGGATCATTTGGCATAGGAGGCTTCCTATGAACACACAGAACACACAGAGAAAACCAGAAGAATGTTCAAAGTTCAGGTTGTTATTGGGTGTAATTGCGGTCATAAAACATAAAAGTAAATGACGTTTTTAAATCAATGAAAAGTTATCAAAATGTCATGAAACCTGTAGGGTGACAATCAAGGGTGTCATGCCTTCATGGCTTCGTGTTTCAGCTCCTTCTGACAACATTACACAATTACATGAGTAGTACAAGTACATAAGTAGTACAAGCACAACAGCACAGTCTTCTGTGCTATCGTTATGTTCTTTTGCGTGTTTTTCTTCACCAAAAATAGTTTGCCGTCCTCCATTAATGTGTCTCTCTTTCCTTCAGATGAGCACTATGCCTGGCCTTCCTACACGACCTTGTTTCTATGACATTGACCTTGACCCTGTTACTGAGGAGATCACTGGGCTTTTCTGAGCATGCTCCAACTACAGGTAACCACACAGACGTTGACACCCAACACATGCGTGCACGTGCTGTGCACACACAAACACACACACACACACACACACACACACACACACACACAAATGATCTCTGCGTGTTTTCTTATAGGTTCTCTGAAGTGATAGCCACAGATCTTCATTTAAATGGTGCTGTGCCTTCCTGTTCATCCATCCCATACGCCGACAAGACAAAAACATCTCTGTTTTCTTTCCGGGAGTGAAATGGCAGTATTGAAGCCTGCGTTATACTTAGTTGCGCACGGGTGTCGCGCACCAAAAATAGCTGATCTACAAGCTCACGTCACTACTAAGTATAAAACAGGCTTAAGTCTTAACTGACTTTACAAAGAAAGCATCTGTGTCGTACAAGCCTTGCTGAGGTCCAGTGTTTTTAAACTTTTTTTAAACTTTAAAATGTGTGTCCGGCAAACTTCTAATATACTGTATGTCTGTTTGAAATGCAATGTGAATGTTACTCTTTTAATGTTGCTATTGTTATACACGTCTTAACAACATTTTAAATGCTCATGTATTTATGAGCCACACTCCTATTGTACGCACAAATGTCAATTACTGTAACCTCTGGTATCCTGTTACTAAACTATGTTTCAACTGCTGCACTGCCCAAAGAAAAACATCGCCTGTGTTTATTAGTCTTCTGCTGCTCTTAATTACAGCATGGTGAAATTAGCTTACATTTGTCATTTTTAAGGCCCTATTGATTATTGATTATGACCATGGGATTTCATGACATCACTGTCTACAGAAAAGGCCCCCCTTTTGTGTCTCAGTGGCTGCATCTACTGTATGAATGTGTTGTTAGAGCTCCACATACTGCATCTGTTTACAATGATGCGACGGTAAAATCTGAATACTACCCTTGCCGTAATATCAGACATTTATTGTGAAACATCCCGGAGGGGAAAGTGTTGTCTCTGGGCTGTCGTTTCCAGATATCTGAGGAGGAAATGGAGATGCAAAGGGTACCGCTAAAGGAGGCCAAACTCATTGCAGAGTTGGTCGACCTCTCACAATAAAAGCTTGGTCACTTCCGAATGCGTGTGTTTTTTTTAAAATTCAGTGATCAAAACTGCATAACTTGATTTATGTCCGAAAGTACTATTTAAAAAAGAAAAAAGGTAATGAATAAAGATCATATGGCAGCTTAGAAAATTTATATTTTGTTCTGCAAACCTTTTCACTATATGTTTTTACATTCAGTGTACGTGTTTGAGTGCTGTACGTTTAAAACTTGTGCCTTGAAATAAACCTCAGGTACTGCTTACTCCACAACTTGGTGTTCATCATTGTTCTTCACAGCCAGATGTTGTTTAGACACACATGCTCCACTTCCTTATCCTGATTATGAGACTCTGTTTCCTAATCGCAGCCAGTCTGCTCCAGACGAGGCTGCTGGCTCGATTGCATTCAAGTGATAAGTAACCATTTGGTGATTAAGTCAAGTTTATTTATATAGCACAGTTCACACGACAAGCAAGGACTCAATAGGTTATAGGTTGGTTTTCATACGAATCCGTTGCACTGCAATGTGCAATTTAGCAAAGAGATTTTGGTGTAGAGGGGGAAAATGCCAATGTTTTGCATGCTCAATCAAATAACAGATATCACTATTCTCCGAATATGTATACAAACGAATTCATAGACTTGGAGCAAGTCAATCATTGTCGTTGTCGGTTGAATGCCCAGTTAAAACGGAGGCATTTTCATGTATTTTTTGTACTAATGCTATACTATCCAACTAACGCTCCTTTGCTACTATTGAATGTCATGAATTCTTTCTCTCTTAGTGCCCTGTTCTTAGATTTTAGTCTTAGTGTCTTGAATGTTGTTTGTTGTGTGTATCTTTTACTATTATCGCCTCAATGACTTGAAATGTCAGGACATTAATTCATGAAAAGTTAGTTTTGAAATAATAATAATTCAAAATAGAATGTAGGAAACAAAAAATAAAGGGACCCGTAAAACATTGTCTGTGACCCATAAATGGGTCCTACTATGGGTCCCAGTGTTTGGGAACCAGTGCTTAGTCTAAACCTACTTCGTCCTCCGTCTGAAAACGGTATAAAAGTTCACAACATGTGGCATTCCGACACCTGCATCCATGACGCCATTGTGTCCATCACCTCAGGTATGTGTTTTACTTTGATGGCATGTGACATGCAGCGGATCCCCATGGTGTGTGTTTTTCCCAAGAGGCTGATCTCTTGTGAATGTCACGCTCCTCTCCAAGTACTTCTAACGACTAACTATCCAACACCTCATTGACTTGAAATGTTATCAGAAATCAATCAAGACGTGGCATGGTTTGGGTTTTCCATAGATCATCATTCTTCTATGACAATAATGAAAATGCACAAGGCTGCAGTATTGAGTATAGCATAGCAATGTGAATAGCACAAAGTTACATGTATGTGGGATTGATTGCAAGAAATCGGACAGGATTCACATTTAGCCTTTTATTGGTTTAGCCAAGCAAGCCGTAAGAAAAGCTTGTTCTGAATCTGAAGGACACGTTTGCACACCCAAGTCAGCACACAACACACTATCTACAGGTCAGGTACATGCATTGATTAGTGAATGGTTCAACGCCACCATGGATGGACAGTGACAGGCCATGCGTGTTGTGACCCTGCTGGCCTGTTCAACTTCAGCAGTGTGACAGTCTGAATCCCCGGCATCCACTTGGCAGCTGGCTCGCTACGGGCCGAGACAGCATGGCGTCCGTGGGATGGCCTCTGTTCCAATTTATTTTGGGACAGATCTAATTGACTGGCCTACAACAGATGTGTGTGCATAAAAGAAAAATATACTATTGTCTTTTTCTTTTCTCCAGATGTCGATGACGAGGAGTTCCGCTCTAAGATGACACATTTTACGGAAACACTGCTGATGAATAAAAGATTACTCAAAGGAGGACTCAAAGTCGTGATGAAGAACATAGACAAGATGGTGGGCCGCCGGACCATGCTGCTGGCGCCTTCTATGTTGCTGTCAGCCATGCACACATTTGGCCACAGTGTTACGTTACCAACAGCCTGGCATCACAGCGTGCACAATCTCTACGGAAAGTCACTAACCGTGCTGGGCCAGGTACAGCAGCACAGGTGACCTCTATTGCCTGCCCAGAGTTCAGGCTTGGAAAGCTATACAGGATCCCTAAAGGGCCAGGTAGGCGAAAGAAAACAGTTAAGCATGGATCATCGCTACAGCCACGCAAAAGAGGAGTGAAGCACTCTCCTTGTCCCAAGCAGTAGAAGTGTGTGGCAGCAACCCAAAGGCATGAATGATAATTTCACCTTCCACTTTACAGCATGTACAGCACCTTCATAATTCAGGAGTGGTCAACAGCAGAAAACTGACTTTCGGTGGTTTGAGACTACCAGGGACAGTGACTTGGACTTTTGATTATACCAGGCAGTGTCAGTTACCTTATGTGGTCGACACCAGCTAACTCTTTCCACCTTAATCCTGTGTACAACGCAATGACTTTAGTTTTTCATCTCTTATGCTGTTTGCACAAGTGTGTATATGTACAGTAGATAATTTGGTTGTTTCTTATTCTCTTCCCCCTTGTCCCCCCCCTTCCCCACTTCTTCAAGAAGATTGAGTGTGATGTGACAATAAAGTAATTCTCATTTGAGTTCTTTATTGTAAAGTTGCTGTTACAGGATGC
This sequence comes from Protomyctophum bolini, assembly GCF_963924005.1. Taxonomy (NCBI): domain Eukaryota; kingdom Metazoa; phylum Chordata; class Actinopteri; order Myctophiformes; family Myctophidae; genus Protomyctophum; species Protomyctophum bolini. The sequence continues at coordinate 13,692,440 of NC_137880.1, read as the reverse complement.
ACACATGAAACGGTTGGATAATTTTCTAATACTTTACTACTACAAGAAATTGCAAGACTGAACATCTCCACTTTTCTTTCAAAGTACAATCAGCTGATGGTGTAGATCTGCAAGACAGACACACACACACACACACACACACACACACACACAAAAAAATTGAAATTCATAATTCTTTACCTTTAGTTTACTGCTACCAACGCAACTTAGAGCCACATACATTTTACCCAATCTGGCCTGTGACCTACAGTGAATTTGACATCCCAACTATGATGTCGCAACCTGTTTTTTTTTATGTATTTAAATTATTGTATCATAATGTTAACTTTTCAGCAGCTTAAAGTCTCAAAAGCCTGTTTCATGAAAGAATCAAAATAGTTTATTTGTTAATGTTAGACTGTAACTATGGTAGGGAATGTATTAACAGGGAACCAAAGATGTATCTAACTTTATCTAACACGGACATATTTTTAACAAGGACCGGCCGGTCAGCCGGGTGTGACGCAGTAGGCCTGCGACTGGAAATTGGAAAACATCTGAGCATCTCTCTGGCCGTGAAGCTGTCTGACAAAACTCCCCTGAAGTAGTTATGAATGATTAAAGTGTGTTTAATAAACACCGATACTAATAATAGACAAGGCTGTCGTAGTGAAACAACATGGCGATGGCGGCCAAGCGCAAAACGGATGCAACAGTCCCTGCGGAGGAGAGCGACCAGCTGCTCATCCGTCCCCTGTGAGTCCAACATGCACGCAGCTAGCTTAGCTCAATAGCTTCATTCAAGTCCATTCAACAAGTGCATCAAAGTACAGTCACGTTGTTTACTTCAGGAGAAGTGCCACAATGTACTCCGTTACACGTAAAAGCATTCAGTGTTTCACTTGAGTAAAAGTTTGTATCTGCCATTCTGCCATACTTACTTACTTATTACTTAAGTCAGTGGTGGAAAAGAACTCCAATGTTATATTTAAGTAAACGTATCAATACTGCAATGTAGAAAGACTCTGTTACAACAATGCAGCGATCAAAATATACAAAAGTATTAGCATCGAAATGTACTTAAAGTATCAAAAGTACACATGCAGATTGCAGAATGTCTCATTTCATTGTCAAATGCTTTTAAAAAGCGTTGATGTATGTACAAATGCACTTTTGCCCATGACAAATTTCCCCTCGTGGGACAATAAAGTATATCTCATCTCATCTCATTAAAATAAATCAGACCATTCTGAAGTGAGTGGTGCAACAGCGCCCCCTGTTGGTACTCTAAACATAGGGACGGACATAGCCTAGTAGTGAGTAGGGACATAGGGATGAGTAGGGACATTGCTGTTCCTTGGAGTAGGTGCACCACAGAGACGTAAATCGTGAAAATGTGGCGCAAATCTTTGAATATAATATATTCCTTCAGAGTTAATGTTTTTAACGACTGAGATAGTCGTTTTTCAGAAAACTGTTGTGATTTAAATGGGCTAACGTTGTTGAAGTAGGACTCATAAAATGTCACTGGGAGTGGGACTCATCTAAAAGACCACCCCTGTGTCCTGGGACCCATTAGATTGTAATTACAATGTAACTTTCTGTCAATAAATTCCATGCAGGTGATTATGTTTTAGTTTGAGTTTAGAATCGCTCGTTGCAAATCGCGGGTAAACCTTTCTTATTGGTTTACCTGGATTAATTCTGTTTTTAATTTCTGTGTGTGTTTTGTCCCCGCAGAGGAGCAGGTCAGGAGGTCGGGAGATCGTGTATCATCCTGGAGTTCAAAGGACGAAAGATTATGGTAAAATATATGAATATAATAATTCTGAATAAAGATAAATAATAATAATTATGCCGTTTGTCTCTCTACTAGCCTCTAGTTCTAGGAGGCTAGTCATCTATAAAATGGTGCGTGCGTGTGTGCCTGCGTGTGTATCCACTATCCATCTTGCAATATTTATGTTTTGCAATATTTTACGTTCTTTATTAATTTCATAATGGAATCTGGAATGGTATCAATAGGGTTACCTTGACCAAATTGGAGATACTGTAGTGTGTTACCATAGCTGTAAAGCAGACTAAGGATTATACTGTGCTGCTGTTGTGCAGTTGGACTGCGGCATCCATCCAGGACTGGAGGGAATGGACGCGCTGCCCTACATCGACCTGATCGATCCAGCAGAGATAGACCTGCTGCTTATAAGCCAGTAAGTTCATTTCATCTGGCTCGCTGTTTCTTCACCTGTCTAACTTTTCTGCAATCTTTATACATGTAATTACGTACTATATCGTTGCTGTCGGGCAGAATCTCGCCCTACTTCATCATGCTACACCAGTACAATGTTACAAAAGTAGCAAAGCAACACGTTTTGAGCTTGTAGTTCTGCTACTTTTGCTATTTTTCTCAAACTTTTAATGATTGTTATACAGGCCTGGAAATTGGGTAGAATATTCTGGAAATTCTTTGTTAAAATGTGTGGGAACCCCGTCTATGGCAAATATCTTGTGGATATTGGGGCAGCAGTAGCTCAGTCTGTATGGACTTGGGAACTAGAAGGTCACTGGTTCAAGTCCAGCACGAATCACAGTGCTGGACTACTGGTAGAGAGGTGCTAGTATACCTCCTGTGAACTGCCGAGTTGTCCTTGAGCAAGGCACTGACCTCCTTTAGCTGCTCCTGTGTGCCACCATGTATGGTATTCTTTCACTGAATTTCCTTAAAGCTGCTATAAGCAATAATATGTCAAAATTGTAATGATTTTTTTTAATGGTGAAATTTGTATTCAGCCAGCCAGCAATGGGTAGAACGCTCCCAAAAAAAAGTGTCTCTGTGACACATCTTGGGGCCGCAATATGCATTCAAAGATTTTCCTAGAAGCTTTGTCATTGGTCGATTTGCTTGTCTACGTCCTGATTGGTTAGTCATTGCGACCGGGTTTTTTTTTCGATCAATGACAAAGCTTCTAGGAATGTTCTACTCATTGCTTGCTATCTGAATGGGCTCTATGCACACAGAATAGCTATTAAGTATTCCTACATCCGGCCCGCTTCCCTACTTCCTTCAAAGGTGTTACCGATGATACTAAACTCATACTGTGGTTCTCAAACTTTTACATTTCAAGGACCCCCATAACTCTGGGTCCATTTGTACACTCTGAGTTACAGACATGTACAGGGCCATTTGGCTCTTGACCCTGACTCTTTGACCAGTATGGAAATTGGAACACAGCCTTCATTTGTTTGTATCTTCTCCGCAGTAACACCTGTGAAGGCAGTAGGGAGGTTCTTTCCAAAATGGTCTGTATGTATATTAGAGCCCATTCAGCTTCTTATAATTGTTATTTAAACGTCACATAATGTGCATGTATGTATTCAATACAGAGCATGTGAGCGGCACGCAGCGGCCGAGAATTCCGCTCTTCGTTTAGGTTCTAAACATGTGTTCCGTGTGCACTGAGCACCGAACGCTTCGGGGTGGCTCGGAGCGGGTGACACTTCTCGCTCCGGAAGCCGCTCGGACCCATTTTAAAACCTGCTCCGCGCTCAGTTCAAAATCAACCCACACCACTCCGCTCTGCTCACATGCTCTGATTCAATATGATTATCCCTCTCTTTTCATCAGTTTCCATTTGGACCACTGTGGGGCGTTGCCGTGGTTTTTACAGAAGACCAGTTTTAAAGGAAGGACGTTCATGACTCATGCCACCAAGGCCATCTACCGCTGGCTGCTGTCAGACTGTGTCAAAATCAGGTGGGATTCAGCTTGTACTGCTTCTACTACTGATGCTCAAACCCTTTTCACTTCATGGACTATAGGCCTGTCACAATTACTACATAATTGTCTAATCGCAATTTGAGATGATCGTAATTATATCTTTTTTATAATTGTCATAATCGTGTTGAAAAATGTTGATATACTTTCAAAAACTATAGCCGAAATAGACTATCTACAAGCTCACAACGCGTTGCAAAAAGTGACGCGTTGTGAGCTTGTAGATCGATATATTTCCGATATCTATGTTTTTTTATCTATAGTTCTAAGTTATTAAATGCAATGCATTGCGGGGTGCGGGGTGTTTTCGACTGGCACTTGCCCCGCTAGACCAGAAATCACACAGGCTGGGCTACTTCTACACTGTCTCCGTGTTAAATAAAAAACTAAATTACAAAGGGAAGTTGGCTTACCATTTTACTATAAAAATAAATGTGTGTCCACTGCCTCCCACAGCAACATATCAGCAGATGACATGTTGTACACGGAGACGGACCTGGAGGAGAGCATGGACAAGATTGAGACCATCAACTTCCACGAGGTGAAGGAGGTGGCCGGCATCAAGTTCTGGTGTTACCACGCCGGCCACGTGCTCGGAGCCGCCATGTTCATGATCGAGATCGCAGGAGTCAAGGTGAACAGAGTGTTGATCTTGACAGCAAATGTTTATATAGACTTTTGAATAAAAATCAATTTAGTTGTAGTCTAGTTTGGACAACTAAATCTACAGTTGATTTGGTCGACAAAAACGTTATTTTGACGGGTCTTGATGGTGTCGTAGCGCTTGATTTTATGCTTGGTTGCATGCGTTAAAAAATATCTGTTGTGAGCTTGTTAGGTTTTCAAAGCGCAACAACGGTCTTTTAATTCTACTGGATTTCTTCTCCACTAGTCCCGGACCTGAGGGTGCCAATGTACTTAACCTGCCCTTGTTTAATTCTGTGCTGCATCTCCTCACTAGAAATAGCAGATGTACAAGCTCACAGTGTGAGCACGTCATGCTGTGAGCCTGTACATCGGCTGAACTGTCTTGGACTACCACCCCTAATAGTAGCTTTTCAGTGCCTTCTGCCATCATTTTAATTCATCATTTGAATGCCAATAGAAAAATCTGTGATATACACAACATATTTCATTTTAATGCTATAAAGTATATAGTATTAGACACCCAGTCCTGATGGTGGCGGTAACTTCACCATTATGCCGGTTTTGAAATTAGCCGAATCTGGCCGTCAATCATTTCCGGTTCAACGGATGCTAGCTTTCTTCACTGTGTGTTACATTGATCTGTCCTTGATGCCGTGCGATCATTGTTTATTGTCAGATCTAAGTAAAATAAAACTCTAATCAAGCCCCGAATATCGCATTTTGTGCAGCTATGCACTAGGGCTGTCAGGACGAATTTCATAATATGAAATTCATTCATTCATTCATAATATGAATTTCATTCGAAAATGAAAAAATTAATGCTTTCGAATGTTAAAATTGCCATTTCGAAAGTAGCTTTTATCATTTATTAACTCTATTTCATATTTTTATTTTGTTTTATATTTTATTTTACCAGATCGCCTAATGTATTGAATAACGAATCTACTGCTGTTGAATCGGCCTGGCCGCTACTTGCCTTCCAGCCATATAGAGGAGTGAGCAATGAATAGCAGGAGACGGGGCTGTCGCTACCGGTTCTACTCTATCAAGTGTGATAGTTGGGCGTGAGTTAGCTCTGGTCCATAGCCCTAATGCTACTATGATTCTGCCCTGCATTAAGGCTATGCTACTTTCGCTTTTAAATCTCACATGGAACTCAGACCAGCCTCTCGTCTTTAGCGTAAATGAAAAGAAAGTTTTTGCTACTCACCAAAACAAAGGCGGATTGTGTCTGCTACTTTCCTTAGTGGACGCACTCTGAGCCCCCCACCACACGTATAAACGGTACTTTTTGGCCAAAAAGGCATTTTGTTTCCACCGGGAAAAAAATACTTTTAGTTACTCCAATGCGCCCTCTACCGATATTGCCCAGAGAATTGCCTCATAGAGAATATTTTTCCTCTGGCCTTTCTGGCTAGCTTCACTAGTTCTGTGGAACATTTTCTTTGGTTCTCGATCTGAAAGGTTTAGGAACCACTGTTTTAGAGGCTAATCTGCTTCTTCTACAGTGTCTCGCTCTGCTTTCCTACTGTCTCTGTCCTACACTCCTTACCCTGCCTGTCTGTCCTACACTCCGTCTCAGCTTTCCTGCTGTCTTGTCTCTCCTACAGTCTCCCTATCAGCTGTGATACTGTCTCTCTCGTGTACTGTCTCTAAACATTCCTACTGTCTGTCCCCCTCTCAGCTGTCCTACAGTGTGAGTGTCTCCTACTAGTACCAGTGTCACTGTCACACTAATGTATCATCTCTGTGGTGTGTGTTCAGATCTTGTATACAGGAGACTTCTCTCGCCAGGAGGACAGACATTTGATGGCTGCCGAGATTCCCTCCGTGAAACCAGACATCCTCATCACTGTGAGTCTCTCTCAACCACTTACTTAAAGTAGACACAAGTTTATTCTGTACCTTCCCTCTACACCAGATCTCTTTGCCAATAGTTGCAGATCTACCAGATCACATTGACGTTGTTTTTTCTTACCTCCCTTTTCTCGCCAATGTAGTTGTTATGCCAATTAATTCCTTCCCACACACGCAGGCTAGGGACTTTAGTGCCACCTGAGCGCTTTACAGTTTAAGGGCCCCAGACGGAATTCTCCGTCCTGGTACTTAGTATGGTCTGTTGCCCAAGACGGAGACAGAGATTTACTGTTTATTGAGCACTGTGTGTGTGTGTGTGTGTGTGTGTGTGTGTGTGTGTGTGTGTGTGTGTGCGTGTGCGTGTGTGCGCGCACCCATGTAGGAGTCGACCTATGGGACGCACATCCACGAGAAGAGAGAGGAGAGAGAGGCTCGGTTCTGTAACACAGTCCATGACATTGTCAACAGAGAAGGCCGATGTCTCATCCCCGTGTTTGCCTTGGGCAGAGCTCAGGAACTACTGCTCATTCTGGGTGAATTTTACTTTTGACTATTAAATCCCATGATTTTTGTAACCCATTTTTTTTAACCCAGTTTCAATTGTCTAATCATGTAATTCTAGGCGCGACACTCCCTCTGTCAACCTGGGGAGAGCAGTTTAGAGCATGTTTTTTTGTGAGGGTACGATTGAAGCAAATTGTTTCAAAACCCAACCTAAATTGTTGTTTTTTTTATACCAGATGAGTACTGGCAGAACCACCCGGAGTTACACGACATCCCCATCTACTACGCCTCGGCGCTGGCTAAGAAGTGCATGGCCGTCTACCAGACATACGTCAATGCCATGAACGAGAAGATCCGCAAGGCTATCAACATCAACAACCCCTTTGTCTTCAAACACATCAGCAACCTCAAGGTGAGTCTCATCTCCAGCCACGCACTGTAATTCAAATAACTTGGTAATACCTAAACGTCATAATTCTACAATATTGTTTTCACACTGTTAATGACACATTTTCAGTCGTAATATTTGTTTTGCTCCATTAAAACCGGGAAGGCATCTGTGTCATTTTAGAGTGTAACCACTTTAACTTTGGCTATGTTGTGAACATTATGAATGCCACAGACGAAAAACAGTCCAAGTCCACACTATTGATCCATAATGTATAAATGATAGATAAGGGTTCAGGACAACGAGGCCTTTTCGTGGAGGAGTCAGAATAAAAGTTGGACTTAGACTGTTTTTCGTCTGTGGTACTATTTTGTGCAACATTTGGATATACAAATTATTTAAAGCAAACTTAAATCTTTGCTTCTGGGGGTCCCCGGAACAAAATATATAATACAATGTTTGGGGACCTTGACATGAAAATGTTTGAGAACCACTGACATGGATATTTTATGAAAACTGTTAGGATTTAGAATGCGTCAACAATGCCTCCATCCGTTCCACCTGTGTGTCATGTGCTGTGTGTGTGTGTCTGTGTGTGTGTGTGTGTGTGTGTGTGTGTGTGTGACAGAGCATGGACCACTTCGACGACATCGGCCCCAGCGTGGTGATGGCGTCGCCCGGCATGATGCAGAGCGGACTGTCCAGGGAGCTGTTTGAGAGCTGGTGTACCGACAAGAGGAACGGCGTCATCATCGCCGGGTACAGCGTGGAGGGAACTCTGGCCAAGGTATACAACAGACCAATGGGCTCTATGCACACAGAATAACGCTTCCTACTTCCTACTTCACAGGTGTTACCGATGATACTAAATTAAGGCTCCGTTCCATGTTTCCAGTGAGCCAATATGCACAATAGCAGCACCCTATCCCTGACTCTTTTGTTTGACCGGAATGGAACAGAGCCTTTATTAGTACCATCGGTAATGCATGTGAAGGAAGTAGGGAATGGGCCCAAGTGTGTGTGTGTGTATATATATATATATATAGTTGCTGTCGGGCATAAAACATGTATATACTCTCCATATTTTAACGTTTTGTGCTTTTGAGCTGCGCTAACCGCTCCAACATGTGACTTTGTGTGTTTCGGTGTCTATTAGTCGGTAGCAGCTAACTGTGGTCTCCGCCATGAGAGATGATGTGGGTCTAATACATCATCATCATGCTAAAAGGCGCCGTTCACTTCACATTCTTTTTTAACCCATTCTGACCGGGCACCCATTTTGGTGTTAGCATCATGTTATGCTTTACCTATTGAAAAATAGCAGATCTACAAGCTCATATCGCGCCACCGAGTGGCGCGATACGAGCTTGTAGGTCTGCTATTTTTGAAAAATTCGAAGAACGACTGACATTTTTAGAATCTGATCTCAGGTCAGAATGGGTTGATCAGACCAGAGTGTGTCCAGTGGAAACCTCGTATGAATCTGATCTCAGGTCAGAATGGGTTAAATGAATGCCATATATATTTGATCACACTACAGCGTCACACATAAGCATCAACAGTAGCAGATATACAAGCTTGGAACGTGGTGTGAAGCAATGCACTTTGAGCTGGACACAAAACGGGGAATGCCCATGTGCGCAACAAAGTCCACTCCATATGTGGGTCTGACCTTCAAACTTGCCGCGTGGCATCGGCTCAAGGGACTGGTGCCCGCCAGCGAGTAGTTCTGCTATGTGGCTGTCCATAACCCATGTCCATATATGGAGATCCCTGATGTCATGCCCATATGTGGGCATTAAGGGCATATATGGATGACATCAGGGATCTCTACATACAGGTATGGGCATAAAATGGACATGGACAGACAGATAGAGATCTCCATATATGAGCAATTGGCATGAAATAGAGGTAGATGCAACGACAAATGGGCTGAAAATGTTGGAAGACTTTTAATTAAGATAATAGAAATAATCTAGATTTATAGACTCTTGTAGGCTATACAAAATCTTCAAATTGACCAAACCAGTTCCTACCGATGATTTCACCGATAGGCAGGTTTGTGAAGTTGTGAACTGTCCACAGCTCTCCTCTGAGACACAGTGAGTAAGTACACACAGAAATGGTGCCGTCTTCTAATGACCATTAATGAGAACCATTTATATGAAGATGAGGTTGAAAATGGGTGCTAGGACCTCCTATGCCCAGTTTTGTGTGTACTGTGTACCCCATAGTGATGATTTGATTGGCTGAGCACGGAATGTGATGTATGATTCATCGCTAAACATGCATGACAGCGCCTTGTTTAGTGTGACATCATGCCAGCTCTCTGGTCTGTTTGCGAACGCAGTGAGCACTTACTATGAGACCTAGCAGATCATGTCTGTCTGTCTGTGTGTCCCCCCTTTGTGCCCATATATGGAGCTGAGTGATTTGTTTGTGATTGATGCAACACACTCCATATTTGGACGTATAGCTGCGTTCGCTTCCCGCGTTTGCGCGTCTTACTTGTTGCGAATGCAGTGAGCACTTACTATGAGACCTAGCAGATCATGTCTGTGTGTCTGTCTGTCTGTCTGTCTGTCTCGCTATCCAAATATGGAGTGTGTTGCATCAGCAATCACTCAGCTCCATATATAGGCACAAAAGGGGCCAGGTCCACTCAGCTCCATATATGGGCACAAAAGGGGCCAGTGATTTGTTTGTTGTGGACCTGGCCCCTTTTGTGCCCATATATGGAGCTGAGTGATTTGTGAGTCATGGTGACATGAGTGTGATGGCGTTCGCTTCCCGCGTTCGCGCGTCTTACTCGTAATATAAGGTGATGCGATGATCTTGAACACATTGGACGCACGTCAGAGAACGTCAAGGAGCCAGCTGCGACTTTACAGTTGGACCAAAGGTTCCAGTGAGAGCAGCTGAAAGCAAAGAGACAGAGCATGTCAGGAAACCCTCCTCCTCATCCTTACCCTGGAGTTCCCAACGAGAAGACCCCTGGAGGTCAACCTCTTCCATCTGGAGAAACGGCTCCCGTGAGAACAGATCTCCCACCTGAAGGTCCCCCACCCTCCTACGAGGCCTCCTACCATCATGTCCCAGGGGACACCTGCCCTCTGTACAAAGGAGCCCTGTCGCTGCCAGGAGGGGACCCTCTGTATGCACAGGAGGTGGTGTTTGGGAGGGACCCGGTGCCCCTGGTGTGTCCCCACTGCCGGCAGCACGTGGTCACGCGCGTCAGCGTCGAGCCGGACTTGGTTGACACGCTGATGTGTCTGTTCTGTTGCTTCGTGGGTCTCTACGCCTGTTGTCTCTTACCCTGTCTGATCGGTGACCCTGACGTGACCCACAGCTGTCCTATCTGTCGCGGACACATTATCACCATATAAATGACCCACAGCTGTCCTATCTGTCGCGGACACATTATCACCATATAAATGACCCACAGCTGTCCTATCTGTCGGGGACACATTCCAAAGGAATGCTTCTCAGGCTAGGTATTGTGGTATCTTCATGCAACGAGTTGTGGCTAAACATTTATGACAACACTTAGTTTTGTGTGTCGTCACTCGGCTCTCTGGTCTGTGTGTATATACCGTATAAGCCTTATACGGTATATACACACAGACCAGAGAGCCGAGATTCAATATAGACGTCATCACCTTATACTATAAGGTGATGACGTCTATATGGAATACATCAGTAGAACGACATAGCAAAAAACTTCCAGGAACAGCAGCTACAAAGAAGCAAAGAGACAGTATCAACTCGAAGAAGACCCCTCGTGAGTCCTGAGACTCCCCCACTGCCGTTTAGAGTTTCTCCTCTAACTCTCCTGCATGTCAGGAAACTCCCCTCCTCCTCCTCACCCTGGAGTTCCCAACGAGAAGACCACCAGAGGTCAACCTCTTCCATCTGGAGCAACAGCTCCCATGAGAACAGATCTCCCACCTGAAGGTCCCCCACCCGCCTACGAGGCCTCCTACCATCATGTCCCAGGACCGGAAGGGGACACCTGCCCTCCATACGAAGGAGCCCTGTCCCTGCCAGAGGGGGACCCTCTGTGTCCTCCGTATGCACAGGAGGTGGTGTTTGGGAGGGAGCCGGTGCCCCTAGTGTGTCCCCACTGCCAGCAGACCGTGGTAACGCGCGTCCGCTGCCAGCCGGGCTTCGTCAACACGCTGCTGTGTCTGCTGTGTTGCTTCGCGGAGCTCTACGCCTGTTGTTTCATTCCCTGTCTGATGGACGACCTGAGCGACATGGCCCACAGCTGTCCTATCTGTCGCGGACACATTATCACCGTATAAATGACCCACAGCTGTCCTATCTGTCGCGGACACATTATCACCGTATAAATGACCCACAGCTGTCCTATCTGTCGCGGACACATTATCACCATATAAATGACCCACAGCTGTCCTATCTGTCGCGGACACATTATCACCATATAAATCGTCTAAGCATAATTTAGCTTGAAATCACACTTCATGTGAAGTGAGTTGTGCCCTGCCTTGATGAGGAGATCCGCTGCATGCAAGTACTGATGTCATAGTAATTTATTATGCCATTGAATGGGAATTGGGGGCGGAATAATATAACACACGACATCACAGGGGGCGGAATGGACATGCATACAAAGCCACGTGTTGGAGCGGTTAGCACTGCTCAAAAGAGTAATTTTAATTTAATTTATTTTAAGATATTTTCGTGAATGGAAATGATGAACGAAGGACAGCTTCCCGTCTCGGATTACAGGAGGTGTAGTTCCAGACTATTATAGCATTTGGAGATTGTGAAATGGTTGTCTGGCCACGCGGGACTAGATCGACACAGACTCACTCCTGTCCTTAACTGTGTGGGTAGAGTGACTCCACTCTTTGTATGCTGTCAGAGCATCGTTACAGACTTGTCTTGTCTCCTGTACCCCACTATGAGAACCTCTCGTCTGGGACACATTCACAATTCACATATCGTCACTGTCGAGCCTTTTATCACCATATTTTAAATGAATAATGTCCTACTTGATCATACTACATACTACATAGTCACACAAGCATCAAAAGTAGCAGATCCTAAAGATCAGAACGCGACGCCTTACTCCTCTGTGAAGACAAAAGCCTGGTCACGACCTGAGACAGACGGTGTCTAGCCGGAAGCAAGGCTTCCAGCATTTGAACTTCCCCGGAAGTTGTCCCTTTTTTTTTTCTCGCTTCCTCCAATTTCCCCAGTGTGGACAAGAGTCACAAGACAGAAGTTGACTGGCAGCATTTTATATATTGTTATATCACTAGTACAAAACGGTGTAGTTCTTTTTTAGATTTCTCCAGACATATCTCAGTAGGCAGAGATTGCTGATCATCTTCCTACATGAGTCTACAGAGTACAGACTAATAAATGGTAAATAGAGCATTTGGTGCTTTTATCCAAGGCGCTTTACATAGATTGTGCATCACATTCACCCACATTCATACACCGATTGCGGAGGAATCTGTCAAATCTGCAGCTGAGCCAATAAGAAAGAATCACACCCGTATGAAGTGAGGGTGTGATCACATAATGTTTGTGTTACAACAAAATAGCCGATTTGCTCGTATACATATATGATGTTAATTCACCATTCATTGTCAATGGCATTTCATGTTTGTGTTTGTGTTAGTGTAGCGCCGGCCGCAGCTAGAAGAATATGACAAAAATCTACTATAGCTGAATATAGGAGGGGCTAGCACCCCTCAAAAAGGTATGGGGAAATGAACCGGGACAGCAAACTGGTGTTCCATCTTTGCCTGTTAACCATGGCAACCCCTTGTCGATGTCGAGCGAAAACCGAAAAGACACTAGTATAAAGCCCTGAGAGACTCCGGTGAACATAAGCGTTTAAGTCGGTTTTGGCTTTTACTCTGCATGGTACAATACCCTCTCGCTTTAATCAACATGTGACTTCTCTATGTGTACAGTATGTGTGTTTTTCTTGTATTGCAATACTTGTGTAAGTATAGTAGAATTTGAGAAACTGACAATTTTGACAAGATAACCGTTGTTTTATGGTTGAAGAATAGTTACTTACAGTTTGGAAAATATTCAGGTTGAGGTTTAGGATATGACATTTTGATGATAGTTAATTGTGTGCCGGCCGCCAAAAAAATACTATCTGCAAGCTTAAAATGCATTGCATTGTGAAAAACGGCTAAAATGGCCTTCACAAAATTGCCATGGTAAAATCTTGTCATCATACGTATATTAATAGTGTTAATCGTGTGTGTGTGTGTTATAGCACATCATGACAGAACCAGAGGAGATCGCCACCATGTCGGGTCAGAAGCTACAGTTGAAGATGTCAGTGGATTACATCTCCTTCTCTGCTCACACTGACTACCAGCAGACCAGCGAGTTCATCAGAGCCCTCAAGCCTCCTCATGTGGTAATAATACCCTTTCTACCTTCACAACACTTAAAAAAAGAACACGCCATAAACCTGCCCTCCCTCTTTTGGGCATGTCATAATAAGCCAAACAGTTTTATTACCGTATTTTATGTATCTCGTCCTGTGATTGGCTGACACGTTTTTTTGCTTCACGATAAACTATTCCATCCACTGTGGCGTGTCAACTCGGACACTCGTGTAAAGGCCATCCGTCAGCTGCTCGCCGTGGGAACTCCATAACCTGGCGTCTCAAGGCCTTTCTTTCAGCACAGCTGCCTTTGTTGAGGTTACAAAAACAAGCGCTCCCCAAACCACATGGGGAAAATAAAGTGCATGGTAAATTCTACTGGAAAGTTGCGTTGCAGAATTTGCAATATCTGTACGGACTATCGATATCGCCATAATTAATCGGTTGTCAGACAACAGCCAATATTTCAATATTGTGTGTCCCTACATCAGTAGTTATTGAGTTACTACTAAGAACGTCTTTGACGTCTTTTTTAGGTTTATTGATTCAGAATGGCCTCGCTGATATCCACCGTCTAGCAGCGTTCCCGTCACTAGGTAACGCTCGGCTCGCCTGTGATCTGTGATGAAACGATTCCCCGCCGTCCACCGCCATGTTAACTGCAATCTTAAAATCTCAGACTCGGGTGTTGTTTGAACAGAACATTCATGTTAGTGGCTCACCGCCGCTACAATATTCACGCTTCTGATGACTTGTAAAAAGACGGTAGCCACCTTATGACTACCTGATGGCTGTAAAAGACATATCATGTGAAACATTACGGTACATGGTATCAGAATGGTATAGACTGATATACTCACCGATACCAGCATTTTAGGCAGTATATAGGCAGCTTTTCCGATACTGGTATCGGAAACAACTATTTGTATGCCGCCGCTGCTGCTTGACTCCTTACTAATACCAAGCAAGTGGAGCATATATCACTCCAGTTGTTAAAGCCTTCTTCTGTCTGGCTCCCTGTGTGTCAAAGTACTACTGATGGTCTATATAGCTTGCAAAACACATTTCTGATCTTATACGATATCATGAACCATTCAGACCTCTGGGAAAAGGTCTGCTTTCTGCCCCTAAAACAAAAATAAATAAACGTGGGGGAAGCAGGATTTATGCACCAAATAATCTGGAGCAAGTCTGCTGCCACTCTTATTTCTTTTAGACGGACTGCCGCGGGTCGCCACGTTACTTTCCCCGTTTTGTAGTCTTTTTCGGTACTTTCTCGGTTTTTTTAGGCCCTTTAAAAATTGCCCTCAGGTCTAAATGGATTAAAACTCAACTAAAGACCTTTCTGTTTGCCGCTTTGATTGAGTATAAGGAGAAAAGAAAAGAGAAAAGAAGAGAAAGATTTCTCTTCTTTTCTCTTTTCTTTTCTCCTTTGCACTGTAACTGTACCCATTCACTTTGACTTATTTTTGTTTTATGCATCCCAATGTCATTTTGATGGCACATTGGATCGCGTGTTTCAATGTGTGCCATACAAATCCAGTTGCCTTGCCTGGTGTGTTCAGATCCTGGTACACGGGGAGCAGAACGAGATGGCCCGCCTGAAGGCTGCCCTCATCAGAGAGTATGAGGACAACGACGAGGTGCACATCGAGGTGCACAGCCCCAGGAACACAGAGGCTGTCACGCTCAACTACCGAGGAGAGAAACTGGCCAAGGTGACAGTGACACCACAACGCTAGCCTCGCACCACTTGTCAGAGACATTGATTTATAAATCCCCCTCATAGGACAGAACCTAAAAGATAGGCGGTTATTGAACGAACATGATAATAGGCTTATGAACCCCATGTGTGCCAGTTATACTGTATCAACATACTCTACCATTGGTTAAAATAACATTAAAAAGAAATTGCACATATATTGGCCATTATTGGACTTTCTTTTAACGACATCAGCTGAACTTCAGTCAGACACCATCTACAAGCTCACAACATTATTCTGCAAAAACATTATTCTGTTCCAATTCTCTTTGGAATAGAATATAATCAAGGCAAATAACAGAAAAAATAAATAACTGCATGAATGAGATAATTCTGCTTTATTCCATGTATACAGCAGATGTGTCCCTATTTTAACCACTGCTTCACAAAACATACTGACTCCCATGATCCTTTGCTGCAGGTGATGGGTTCCCTGGCCGACAAGAAGACTGCGCAGGGTCAGAGAGTGTCTGGGATCCTCGTTAAACGCAACTTCAGTTACCACATCCTGACTCCTTCCGACCTCTCCAGTAAGGAGAGTGTGTGTGTGTGTGTGTGTGTGTGTGTGTGTGTGTGTGTGTGTGTGTGTGTGTGTGTGTCCACAAGTATAGTACAATTTGAGAAATAGACCTTGTGTTTTCCTAGTCCACACAAGATGATTGGTTGTTTTGCGATAAAATATAACGTATTCATTAAATCATTATGGCTATAACCACTAACTATTTTGTTATATTTGTTGAAAGAATAAACATAGGTGGCCTATTTTAGCCACAGTGTAATTTGTATTTATATGATCCAATGTCCGATGCCAGAAACACAATTCAATTGTTAATCACAGTTATTTGTATGATGACAATGAATCATCAAGTAACATTTCATGATCCTCACAACCCTGTCTGTCTGTCTGTCTGTCTGTCTGTCTGTCCGTCCTATAGCCTACACAGACCTTGCCATGGGAACAGTCAAACAGACCCAGGCGGTTCCCTTCACTGGTCCCATCTCTTTACTGGTCAGCCAGCTGCAAAACCTAGCAGGTTAGTGTCTCTTGCTCCATCTCTCTACTGGTCAGCCAGCTACAAAACCTAGCAGGTTAGTTAGTTTTCGCCCTCCCCTCGGGTGTTCAGCTGGGAGTGTTGGTTGTGCGGTGGTGGTGGTGTTAATGATGAACACTTCTATCTCGAGCGCTCAGGTGGCGTAGTGGAAAGGTCCCTGCCCACCACCATGGAGGTTGTTGGCTCGAATCCGGCATCCGGCTTTGTCTAGGCCCCAACACAATGGACTCCCAGTCCCAATATTCCGCCATAATCTGAAGACTCTTCAGACTCCACCTTTGCCTGTAGCACTTGACCTATAGCCTCGACGACCTTGCAGGTTTATGCAAAGGCTAAAATGTCAGATAGAATGTTATGTAGACAGATCCTAGATTACTAGATTACTATTTCCATGCCCATAGGGCACCGCTCTAGAACGACCCAGTTATGTCTGTGTCCCTTTCATGCCCATGTATGGAGTTCTTGGTCAGGCATGCCCCAAATATGGAGTCTATGCAGATGTCAGACCACATTGTGATGTCAGAACAGGCCATATGTAGAGGTCTAGGGGTGATCAGGTGTGATCAATTGGCTAATTTGGGCCCTGTCCAGAGCCTGGGCAGAGGCTTTTGTGCTGGTTCTGGACAACGGTGTATCCCAAGGCCGGGCACTGCACTCCCTGTGGTGGTGTGGAAGTGGAACGCGTCGGTGGGTGAACAGTTCAGTTACCTGGATTACAGACATGGTGCATTTATAGATATGGTAGATAGATACCTCATGTTTTCCTTGTTTAGTGTAAATCTCTCTGGATTAAGAGTGTCTGCTGAATGCCTAAATTGTAAAGTGTGTGTGTGTGTGTGTGTGTGTGTGTGTGTGTGTGTGTGTGTGTGTGTGTGTGTGTGTGTGTGTGTGTGTGTGTGTGTGTGTGTGTGTGTGTGTGTGTGTGTGTGTGTGTGTGTGTGTGTGTGTGTGTGTGTGTGTGTGTGTGTGTGTGTGTGTGTGTGTGTGTGTGTGTGGTACAGGGGATGTGGAGGTGATGGAGGGAACAGAGAAGGTCACAGTGAAGGTGTTTAAAAGCATCACTCTGATCCATGAAGCTGGCATGGTGCTTCTGGAGGTGAGAAAACCTTATAGTATACTTGAAATGCACTGCTGAAGACTCTTTTGGCTGTATTTTGCGTGTCTTAATACCAGGTCTTATTACCTAACTTGAGTAAACTAAAGACCTGGATGTGTGATCAATGACATTTGGCTATTCTGAGTGGCCAAAGAGCATTGATCATGCCTCCAGGTCTTTAGTTTACTCAAGTTAGGTAATAAGACCTGGTACTCAAAATACAGCCCTAAATGTGTTAAATATGTTTTGAACATTGACTAACTATTCAACATTTCTAATTCGTTATTTAAAGACATGTTGAAATGAAACACTAGAGTAATAAATTCAGTATGCACCGTCTGGAGCTCTGGACGTCATCTTGAATAAGATTCAAAGCGCTAGCTCTGTAATAAAAAATCAAGGTTAATTTATAGTCATAAAGGTCTATCTATTTCATCACGCAGTATGTCTGCGTTTACATGAAGTAATTAAAACTAATTTTGTTTAGCATCTACATGGTCTAAAAGTGTGAACATTTTATTTTTCATTTCACCACGTCCTTAACACAATCAGCACCAGGATTCCTTCAAAATAGAAGCTCTGGGGTGCCGGGAAGACATGACCGCTTTTACTCTGTAAAGCCCCCCCCCCCCCCTTCTGTTCCGGAGATATTTCTTTATTTCTTTGCTTGCTTACCTCGCTAAGAATCCGATAATAATCGCTGATGATCCCTCGCGTTCATATTTTTGAGGTGAGAAGTCAGAAATGAAGAGCTTAGTATATCCATCAGATAAAAACCACGGAGAGCGCCCTAGATTAGGAGAGACGAGGCATTCTTTCTGCCGCGGTAAACTAGGAAGTGACCGGACCGCACATGAACGAAGAGCGAAGTGTACAGTATGGTGGCCTTAAAGTGCAACTAAAAACAAAATCTGAATATTCTTTTGTTTGATATCATTGAAGATGCGCTAGGACGTGTACACGTTATTGCAACCCGTCGATTAGATTGCTTATGACGTGTGGGCACGTCGGATGGACTGAACCTGTTAATGCATACTGTACCAAACCTGAGGATTTGGAATGAAAAAAGGTTTGACAACCAGACTGCATAACCAAATCTGATTGGTTGGTTGTTTCATTGTGTGTCTCCAGTGGATGGCCAACCCTCTGAATGACATGTACGCTGATGCTGTTACCACGGTGATCCTGGAGGTCCAGTCCAACCCAAAGGCCCAGAAGTGTCAGTACACACTGTAACGAGCACACTGTGTTCTTTCTTCAGTTATTTTTTCTATTTATTCCAGGGTTTCTCAAAGTGGGTGCCTTGACGCGAGTCCAGGAATGCCTCCGAATACTTTGATATTTGGAATGTATCAATAAGCGGTTTAATCACTTCAGTTTAACCGCTTTAGATCCTCTAGTAAAACAGACTGAGTTAAAGTGTACTTGGTGCGTTCTTTACCGGCCTACAGTACACCAAGTATTATTTTTCAGTCTGTCCTAATGGAAACATATTCTCTCCAGTTTTCCTCTTGACATACTGTATCTTTGGGGGAAAGAATTGTATATCTACGCACCGTTAATATGACAATAGATGCTATAGTATAGAGTAACAATGTAATTCAGGAATGCCGTGGATGAAAGGGTAATTTACAGGGGTTACAAAGATGTTTGAGAACCACTGCTTTATTCATTCAGATCTACAGCAGCTACTGTAACGCAACACTATGAAAACACAGTACAGTCGTGTTAAACACATTTCAAGACCCGGGGGTAAATAATTTGATTTGTGGCCCAAAGTATATTGATTTGGGGGTCCTTGGAGGTTTGAGAACCCACTGATTTAGAAGGCATTTGTACAATAGGACAGGTCTTAATGGGTTAATGTGGTGGTGATGATGATGATTATTTGTGTTGCAGTTCTAGACTCCAAGAAGGAAGAGGTGGACTTGGATCTATTTATTCAGAGACTGGCGCTCATGCTACAGTATGTGCTGGTTCCGCAATTTACAAACCTTCCATTAATGTTTAATGATTGGCAGAAATAGCTCCATGCAACGTGACCTTTAGGCCTGCTATTTTACGATTCATGATTTATGTGGTCAATGTAGTTTCTTGTTGTGAATGTAAACATGACTTTCTATATAAGTGTGTGTGTGTGTGTGTGTGTGTGTGTGTGTGTGTGTGTGTGTGTGTGTGTGTGTGTGTGTGTGTGTGTGTGTGTGTGTGTGTGTGTGTGTGTGTGTGTGTGTGTGTGTGTGTGTGTGTGTGTGTGTGTATCAGGGACATGTTTGGGGAGGAATGTGTTCAATTAAAAGAAAACAAGGGCCTGAGTGTGACAGTGGATGGAACCACAGCCTACATCAACCCACTGACCAGGGTAAGAAACACTTCAGAGTAGATGTGGCTATATACTACGACTATAATGATATAGCAACTGCCTCGAAAAATCTATTTTTATTTCAAGAATCGAAGTATATTGAAATGTAAACGGCAACATTGACTTTGTATCGGGTTTGTCCATATGTGTTCAAATATAATGTCTTTGTATTTGCCAGAGAATCATGTGTTTACCTATCTATATCCATATTCAGGTCCTGAGAATCCTCTCAGGACCTAGCCCTGGCGTTAGCAAGTTCTCACTAACGCCTTGCCAGGGGTGCACACTGCACAGTGCACACATGTGAAAATTCCACTCCCGTGCGAGGTGTTAAAAATAACAAAATAAAGATAATTAAAAAATAATCTAAACCACTTCACTACTAACCAAAACAAAGCATGTTTTGTGTTGGTGAAAGTCTATTCTCCAGGCTGGGAAGCTTGAGGGTGTACAAAATGGAACCAA
Organism: Protomyctophum bolini; assembly: GCF_963924005.1. Lineage (NCBI taxonomy): Eukaryota > Metazoa > Chordata > Actinopteri > Myctophiformes > Myctophidae > Protomyctophum > Protomyctophum bolini. Next base: position 13,672,169 of record NC_137880.1, on the reverse strand, counting down.
ATGGACCCAAAATGGTCACAAACGGTTCAGAGCCCACCCTTTGGCCAATACTTGTGGGCTTCGTGTCTTCAACGTTTGGTATAGACCTCTACCATATTGACACGTTTCTCAAAAAACGACTGCACGGTTAAGTCAGAACTGCAATATTTGGCAGAAGAAGGAAAAAAAACTAATACAATGAGGTCCTTTGGGATTCCCCCCCCCCCAAAAGGCTCTACTACGTCTCCCGACTGGGGCTCCTCACTGGCAGGCGAGTCGGGACTCGGTAGGATACAAGAGAAGTGACAACACAGAAATGTGTGTGGCGTGGCGAGGAATCAATTTGCATAACAAAATTGGGGAGAAAATGAGTAAAACGTACAAAATAATGAAGAAAAAAGTCTGATAAAGTATATGTATGATAGTAAAGTAAATAATAGAGATGGTAGCAGTGATAGTAACCAGTATTATGTGTTTGTAGGCGGTGGAGTATGAGGAAGGCAGTGCTGATGACGAGTCTCTCAAGGAGATGGTGGAGGTGGCTGTGCAGCGTCTCTACGACGCCCTCGACCCCGTCATCTGACCAGCAGACACGATGGAGACCCCTCCCAATCCATCGCCATATTCGGACCCGGAAAAGAGAGAGAGCTTTCTTTTCTACCTTTGCTATTTGAGCTCATAAGACCACAATACGTCTCTGTTGGGTGGAAACCTCATATGTCCAATATTGTTACTTTTCAGGATTCAAATTTTACTAGCAAACTAGCAAAAGTAGCAGATTGGCGAGCTCAATGCTCGGCGGATATGCTACATTTGATGTTTTGTTTGTGATGCTGTAGTATGATCAAGTAGATCATTAATGTAAGGTTTCTGCCCCGACAGGGATGACATGCTTCTTCCGTTTCGGACAGACTTACTGTCAGAAGTTCGGAATGACGTTCATTTTAAGTTATATATCGCCCCCATGTCCAAAGAAAGGGTTGGATGTTGGAGAGGAGCATGTACTGGTCTTTAAAGATGTAGATTTTGGGTTTGTTAAGTGTAGAATGTAAGTATATGATATCGTAATGCTTCATTAACATTTACACTGTCAGTGTGAACAAAATCTGACTTTTTCTACAACGCCAACATAAAAACTCCATAATTTTGTGAATCTGTTGCTTTGGTAAACAAGATTTGGGAGTCTTTGTTTAAAACATGATTCCAAAGGAATCATTCTCGGTTGATATTGATGTTTCACACCAGTTTGTTTTTGTACTTTTCTTTTTTTCTATAAAATAAATGTCATTGTTAAATGAATTCTTTTACAGTGAAATAAATATTTTTGATGGTCCATATTGTGTCTCCTCCAGGAAGTTGTTTTGTTCTTATGATGACTAGTTAACTCTAGTAGTAGTTGGAACAGTTAATTAATCTTTGATTGTGACAAAGCAAATGTTGAAAATGTGTTTGTTATATTCTGCAGAAGAGTCATTTAAAGGTAGGGTAATTGTCTTGATAACAATAAGTGTTAAATATCTACAAGCCAGGGTTAAGGGTCCATTTGGTTATAGGCTATTTGTACACTCTTGAGTTAGGTGGTTTTGATGCATTGTTAGATCTGTTCTTTTTTGGTGAGGACAGTAATGCTACAGGTTGAGGCTTTAACGGCATCGGCATATATCTTAGTCTTACCTAGCGATTGTCTGACCAAAAGTGATTCTTTATTTTACACTACCAATGATGTATGTGTTGTATTGTATTGTATACCTTGCATACATGAAATAACAAGGCACAACATCTTCAAATCCAAATGGCCACTTGAGTGAAAAAATGTTAAAATGACATGCTTTGGGTAATTTTGTGATCGATTAGTGAAAGTCTTACAGCAACGTTGTGGGTCTATGTTTAGGTTAATCGCACAGACCTGTATTAAACAGAATATCCAAAATACTGAACTATATTAAATAATTACCAAGGTAGCGTTTTTTTTTTTTTTTGTGTGTGCGTGTGTGTGTGTGTGTGTGTGCGCGCGCGCGCGTGTGTGAAATTTGTGTTTATGGGGGGAAATGTGAATAAACATGTTTTTTGTATTGTTTTTTTTAAGTTAGCGTAAATGTATGTTCCGTAGCACGACGGTGTCGCACGTCGAAAATAACAGATGTACAAGCTCACGACAGCTGTGAGCTTGTAGATCGATCTGCTATTTTCTTTACGCGACTTCCGTTTCCTTTGTAGTTCTGTAAAGTTAACTACCGTTCTTCGCACATAGTACGTCCGGTGTAGCGGTGGACTACACGCCTGTCTACTAAAAGCTCTTCGGTGAAATTAAAATTGTGTATTTTATCATAGTTGTCATCATAAAATAGTTATTATGATATATAACAGGTTTAATAGTTACACACACTCACACAGACACTACCAATATTTTGAAAAATCGGAAGGAAGCATTCTTTTAGTTTTGTCGTGGTAAACGGAAACGTCAATGAGTTACACAGTACACACACAAGTAGCCGCTTCCATACACACTGCAGTGCAGATTAGATGTTAACTAATATTCAATAAGCTGTTTGTGGCGTAAAACCAAACAAACGCATATACACAGTGATGTCGCTTTCAACAGCACGATCCTTCCTGTCAGAGGCTGGTTATGGAGAACAAGAACTGGACGCAAACTCTGCTCTTATGGAGCTGGACAAAGGTGTGTGTGTGTGTGTGTGTGTGTGTGTGTGTGTGTGGAGCATCTGAGACAAGCTTAAAACCCCGAGTATGTACAAATTGTTCTGTGATTTGCCGTGTCCCATTTAGAACTTTATACGTACATACGTACGTAGCCTTTGCCGGGTTTGCCCTTTGTTATTATTATTCATCAATGTTAATAATTAGGTTTATGGCACAACATACTACTGGTAAATGAATTGTGAATGAATTAATGAATGACTGTCCACTGCAGGGTTGAGATCAGGGAAGCTGGGAGAGCAGTGCGAGGCGGTGGTGCTCTTCCCCAAACTCTTCCACAAGTATCCTTTCCCCATCCTCATCAACTCAGCCTTCCTCAAGCTGGCAGACATCTTCAGACTCGGGTATGGAAATGGAAACTGATGATGTTTGCCTTAAAGTTTGACCTCTTTAATACAGAGGAAAAAAAACTGTCCTCTTTGCGCATGTCAGTCCAATCCCCATACTGTAGGTGCAAGAAAATGTCCTTGTGGGAAAGGTGTGGGTGTGCCACTGTGCCTTCCACACACATTGAATTCAATTCAATCAGTAGGAACCCATTTTTATTTTGATGTAACCTTTATTTAACCAGTAAAATCTCTCTCTTTTACAAGTGGGAACTGGCCAAGAGGCAGAAATAAAAATTACACTTCAATCGTCAATGTTACATTTTGAATCAGCAAATACAACATCCATAATAATACACCTTAAAGTACCTATGCATAAATACAACAAGTCACCTGTCCTACTTTTTAGTAGCAGGGCAAAGTACACCATATACACGATCTGAACCGATATAATAAATATATAGGCATAAACATTCATTAATTTCGCGACCACACCGTCAGTGTCCCGACCCAAACTTTTGGAACCCCTGCTGTAGATAAAGTTGCGACCTCCTGATAAATTTTGTTTTGTTTTTATAGGAACAACTTCCTGCGCCTGTGTGTGTTGAAGGTGACCCAGCAGAGCGAGAAGCACTTGGAGAAGATCCTAAACGTTGATGAGTTTGTCAAAAGGGTGTTTTCTGTCATCCACAGCAACGACCCCGTGGCCAGAGCCATCACTCTGAGGTAGGTCGATGTCACGTGAACATCATAGCCTATAACACAACAAAATAAAGACATGTAACGCTCTTACTGAAAACAAGCAACCCATGAAATTACATGCCATCAAGGTTATTCAGGTCGGTGCATTGGTCACAATTTGATTAAGGTGTTTGAAGGTGCTGCTGTATGTACGGTTCCATCCAACTTCTAAATGTTATCCATGTGTGTGTACGCTACTGTACTGTGAACTGCGCAGTGTATGTGTATAAGTATCCTTTTACAGAATCTCTGTATCTTTCTTGTCCTTTGGTGTTGGTCGGATTTAGGATGCTTGGCAGTCTGGCCTCCATCATCCCAGAGAGGAAGAACGCCCACCACAGCATTCGCCAAAGTCTGGATTCTCACGACAACGTAGAAGTGGAGGCGGCCATATTCGCTGCTGCCAGCTTCTCTGCACAGTCAAAGTAAAGTGTACAGCTGTGTATATAACATCTGGGGCAACCCGCAACGCGCTGTTGGCCTATATATCGGCTCTTTTCGGCATGCGACACCGTAGTGTGACGGAGTAATAATCCATTTATTGCATTTAATTAAATTCTGTATCATTGCTGTTGGCAACAGATATTTTAAGAGGCTTTTGTTATGTTGTTTTTCTTTCAATGATTTTAGGGACTTTGCAGCTGGCATTTGCAACAAGATCAGTGAGATGATTCAAGGTAAATACAAAAAGGAAACATTCTTAACATTGTTTACTTTGATAGAATAATCTCGGAGCGGCCGGGAACGAGGTGCCTTTTCATGCTCTAGTCTAGACTAGAGACCCCCGGGAGATGGATTGCTGAGTTGTCAAAAATGTCAATTTAGGTATTTAGCAAGGCAAAACACAAGGTAATACACCAAATGCATAGATATAGTAATCTAGGATCATGGGTAAATCAAGGACCTAACATCAGTCTAATGGTATAATCTCCCCAAAAGCGGTGTAGCTCTACTGTCGAGACAGACATGCAGGTGTTGGTTTTGAGTTGTTCAGGTGATCATTCATTCATCACAATAAGCCCCAGGTTATGATAGTTTTGGATTTTTCATTTTAGTTTAGTTTTAGGTTTTATTTATTTATTATTATTTATCCCCCCCCCCCCCCCCCCCCCCCATCTCCTCCACCCCCAGGGTTGGACACCCCCGTGGACCTGAAGCTGAAACTAATCCCAGTGATGCAGCACATGTACCACGATGCCAGCCTGGCGTCCAGCAGCAGGGAGCTGCTCCAGCGGCTGGTCAACTCGTACCCGTCCACCCGCATGGTCATCGTCACCCTGCACACCTTCACCCAGCTGGCGGCCTCCTCTCTCATCGACATCCCTAAGCAGGTACTGGGACATGGTGGTCGGGTCCCTAGGATGAGCCAGGCAGACGCGGCTCCTGATTGGCTGAAACGGGGGTAGGGAGGACCACAGGGGGACTATGGTTGATTTTTAAACAAGCATTGTGAGCTTGTAGAGTTGCTATTTTGAAGAGATTTGTATACATTTGAAAACTTATGAAACTGGACATTCTGCATAATGCATACTTTCTACTTTTGTACTTTTACTCAAGCATATTTTGAGTTCCGGACTTTTAGTTGTAAGAGTATTTCTACATGGCAATATTGATACTTTTATTTCGTTTTTTTGTTTAACTTGTAGTATATTTGATTTGTCCCCTTTCAGTTGCAGCTTCTCCTTCAGTACCTGAAAGACGACCCCCGGAGAGCTGTGAAGAGACTGGCAGTCCAGGACCTGAAGCTCTTGGCCAAGAAGGCTCCTCACCTCTGGCTCAGAGGAAACACTCAGGTGGCCTTTACAGAACAACACAATGTTGTGTTTGGAATATTAACGCTTCTTCTTTATCTTTATTTGTGACAATGTGAGGTACCTTATGCCTTCTGGGGGGAGAGGGGGCTTCTATTTTGAAAGAAAATAAACCTGAACCTGAAAATAATACATTTTCAGGTCTGGATAACAATTTAATCCAATCAGGAGAGAGAAGTTGGCCAACATTTTGGCTGGTGGATGGTGTTGGTGTGATGGTGAAATGTCAGACTCAGCTGTGTGCCAACAATTGCAGATATGTGAGCTTGTAGATCGGCTATTTTTGGAGAGTGACTCCTGCACACAACCAAATATACAATTACTCGTCTTTTAGTTCTACTGGATCTCTTCTCCAGTAGTCCCTCCTTTACATTTTCGTCTAGCTTTTATTTGTTGACAAAATTGTCAATATACTGTATTTAGTCTTAGTTTTAGTCGTCATAGCTTAGATTTGATTTAGTTTTCGTCAGTGAATTTCGTCGAAATCAACACTGACTTGTGCCAACCCTAGTAATGAATGAGATGTTTTGAACCTTTGTGTTGCAGACGCTGTGTGAGTGTGCTCTGACCAGCCCATACATCAGCTTGAAGCTGGGAATGTTGGCTGTCCTCTCCCAGCTCTCTGGTGCCATCGCCATCAAGCAGTACTTCAGCCCTGTTACAGGTACTGTGATGCAAACCGGGGGTCCCCAAATTACTTTGGGGGGGATGATTAGCTTAATGTTCAACATAGTTTTCTCACTCAACAGTAAACAAACATACAGTGTGTATAAAGGATATCTGCACATTTCTAAAGTGACAATTTAAGGACTTTTAAAACCTTTTTAACACCTCTGAAATGTATGCAGGGTACCTACAAAATAAATATAACTATAACTTGATAATGTCTTATATCAAAACCAATTTTTGTTTAATTTAAATTGTCACACGGTATGTCTTTAATTATAATAATATAACCTAACCTTGGTAGGTAGAGAGTGCGGTTGCAAAAATGAAACATACTTGTTTTTATATCGTCTCTGTCGGGGTGGAAAATACATACTTTTCAGGATTAAAATTCAGAAATGGCAGAACCACAAGCAGAACACGGGCACATTCTTCTTCTTTTCTTCTTCGTCTTCTTCAGCTTCTTCTTCTCCTCCTCTTCCTCAGGCAGCACTTCGGTTCCTCCTCGGCAGACCGACCTGGTGAAGCTGGCGCAGGAATGCTGTTACCATAGCAACCTGGCGGTGGCAGCGCACGGCGTCCTCCTTCTCACCAACATCACCATTTCCTGTCAAGACAAAGGTTGGCTACATACATACAGCACACACTGTGTAACCACTTTAAACCTGGCAGCCTTATATTGGGCATGTCATTACAAAAATTTGAAGTTCAAGAATTTGGAAAGGGCTTCAAAATGTTTAAAAGAGAAATTGCAGATCTACAAGTTCACATGTCACATCGAGCACACACCGTAAAAAAGAAAACTCGGGGGAACAAACTCAGTAAACGTTTTTACCATTTTAAAGAGTCCTGGAAAAATAGGAGCTCTACAAGCTCAGGTGACGCGTTGAGAGCTATTTGAGCAGCTATCCCCGCTATCCGTCACATGAGATATAAAAACAATATTGCAAAAATAGCAGATCTGTCATCGATCGAATGGCGTTTGGCGCTGGTAGATCGATTTCATTTGATTACCATGAAGACCGAACACGGTGACCGAAACATTGCTTCTTCTTAAATAAATCTACTCCTGTACTGTGCAGTTGGGCAGTGTGGGGGACTGGGGGTGTATATCTTATTATACAGTAGATGTGCCTACACACCTGCTCTTAAAGCTTTTATTCTACAGTGTGTGAAAGTAAATTTTTGTCTCCAGACATCGTGCAGTTGGAACAGGAGAGCCTGCTGGCAGTGCAGTGTCTGATGGTGCTCTGCAGTCAGGACCACAGTGCCAGTGCACACGCCACGCTCAAGGTGAGGACTGTTTACATGTCGTTGCTGGCAGGCAGAAACCTCTTATCTCCCTATTTTAACGTTTTGTGTTTTTATTTTGAAACCCTGTTCGCTGGAAATGAAGCCCATTTCTTGGTTCTCGTTCAGCCTGCTGTTCCCACTTCCCATTAATGGCCCAGCAGAAGTCACTATTTCACCTTCTACCGTTTGCAATACATAATAATCTCAATGTGTATCAATGAGGTTTTGGGAGAACTTCATACTTGATTTTATTACCTTAGTAAACCTTTTCATAAACACGCTGTGTTTTCAATCGCTAGTATTGCTAGTATTTTAAATCATCATCATGAGCGTTGAATAGGCTTAATTTACGGTCTAAAAACCAATAATTTTGTAATTTTTTCTTCTGCAGTCTATCAAATTTACGTCCTTCTTGATCATACTACAGCATCACACAAAAGTAGTAAATCTGCAAGGTCGAAAAGTGTTTAGAGCTTGTCAATCTGCTACTTTTGCCTTTTTTGAGTGGTGCAACCACTCCTACAATCAGCAATGTCCATGTACCTACCTACCTGTGTGTGTACCTGTGCACATGAGCCTGAGTATGTTACTGATTTATACCAGTAGGGGGCGGCAGAAACAGAGGGAGGGGTAGTGCTGTGTAATGAGAGAGAGAGAGAGAGAGAGGGGGGGGGGGGGGAGAGAGAGAGGGGGGGGGGGGGGAATTGCACCACTCAGTTCACACGTGTGTGATTTTTTATTTGAATCCTGAAAAGTAACAATTTTGGACATATGAGGTAATACTCATACTTACATACTTGATAATACGTCCCACACTGAAAATAGCAGATCTACAAGCTACACGTCACACTTTAACAGAGCTTTAAGTAGCATCATTGGGAAAACCTGTACAAGATGTACTGTTGTTTACCTGTACATCCACTCGATTACATCAAAACAAAGCACATGACCGAGAGGTCATTTTGACCCATTTATTGAGATTTTTAAGTTGATTATCTTTGCCCATGAAGCTTTCAGAAGCACATGCTACTTCTGTCACATTTTACTTCAGTCATGCTAACGGCATAAATAAACGATAAGCTTCACTTCTCAACCTTTCCTGTCAGACGACGCTCACCTCCCTGGTCCTGCTGCTGAAGAGTCGCCCGCACCTCAGCCAGGCGGCCGTGGACTTCCTGCTGTGCCAGCTGCACTCGGCCTGCGACTCGGCCCGTGTCCTCATGTGCCACGCCCTGTCGGCCATCGCCAGCCACCTGCCCGTGCTGGGAGACGGCATGCTGGGAGATCTGGTGGAACTCTACCGGGTGGCCAGCCACTCGTCCACCGACAAGCAGCAGGAACTCCTGGTGAGAGAGGCTCAATAATACGCCAGTCTTGTTACATGAAAATGTGTTTTATGTTACTAAAGAGCTGGAGAGAGACAGGGAAACCCATGTTACGGAACAAGGAGTGCTTTGTGGGGTTACTTGGAGTTAGCCGGTTTAGTTTGGGGATCCAGTGGTGTTAGATACTTTTGGCTTTTATTTTCATTGCTTCAATATTATTTAAAGTTAACTGGTTCCTGCTGGACAGTGATAATTTGTAAAACAAATGTCTTTTAAATACAAGTTTGGCTGCAATGTCATGTGTATTTATTTTATTATTATGTTTTCAATGTCCGTTTAGTTTAGGAGGAGGAGAAGACACTGGAGCAGCACGGACATTTCAAGCCTTTTAATTAGGTGCTAGTAAAAAAAAGAGACCTTACGGTCTTCATCAGAGTCATGAATGGCAGCATTTGGGCAGTGTTCAAATATACGGTAGGTATGGGCTGGGCTTTCAATGAGCCAATGAACAACAGCCATGTTACATGGTAGTAACCCCACTCTGCCAGCACATATTATGTTTTGTACTAGCACCTAATAAAAAAGGCTGGAAATGTCTGTGCTGCGCCAGTGTCCTCTCCTCCTCCTGCATCCGTTGTCCTTGTTCCTGTGACGCACCGGACCAGCCGCTTCAGGCTTGAGGCGCTTTGGTAGATGTACCGTAGGTAGTTTGAGTTTTAAGAGGCTTGGTTTTAGCCAGGTTTAGGGTTTTTTTCTTGGTTGTTTGACTCTGTAGGGTAAGTACAAATCCAAATTGACTACGATCAGCATGTCTTCATTGTTCTCTCCTGTCGGCTGCAGGTCTCCTTGGCCACGGTGATCTTCGTGGCGAGCCAGTCGTCTCTGTCGGCCGAAGTGAAGCTGATCATCAAACAGCAGCTGGAGAGCGTGGCCAACGGCTGGACAGTGTACCGCATCGCACGCCAAGCCTCTCGCATGGTGATTATATAACACCCCAAAACACACCCAACTGAAATAAGCAACCAGGTCTGGTAAAATGAGCCCAAAAGAAGCGACTATAGTTTCCTAAATGAGAAGAAGACCGCAAGGACCTTTTTTTCCCCCTTGTGTTTGACTCTGTTGCTGTTTATACATTCTGTCTAATAAACTATTCAGTCACTCAATCAAAAGGCCACATGAGCACATCTGTATACTGTACATTGGCTATTTGAAAATAGCCGATCTACCAGCAACACACAAATGTGTGTGGGAGGAATCAATTGGCATAAGGACTAAATTGGGGAGAAAAAAGGGTAAAAAGAACATCACAAAAGCATTTTGTTTCGGCCACTATTTTTCCATACTTGCTCCAGAGGGTCACAGGCACATTGCATATACTGTTCGGGCAGAAACCTCTTATCTTTGTATTTGAACAGTTTTTGTAATTAATGCCCTACTTCGTCATTCTATGTCACACAAAAGTTGTAAGCTATTTTTGCTATTTAATTCTTTTTGGAATCCTGAATTATTTTTTTTGCTATTTGTTTGGAAACCTGAAAAGTAAGAGTTTGTATTTCATTTCAAATGCATTTTGTTATACCTATGTTAAAGTTAAATACAAATATATTGGACATAAAAATGTCAACCAAACATCCATGAAAAAAACAATTCATCAAGTCAAATGTCTCCAGCTTCAAGTACATGGAGTCCATGTACTTGAAGCTGGAGACATTTGACTTGATGAAACTTTTTCTTTTAAAATATGATATAGGCAGCATTAACGTCATGGATGTTGCAGGGTTGCCACGAGTTCTCCAGCGAGCTGTACCAGAGCCTGCGCACCCGAGTGGCTTCGGAGCACTTCTACTTCTGGCTCAACAGCCTCAAGGAGTTCTCCCAGGCTGAGCACTGCCTGAGCCGCGTGGAGGACGGAGACTACAGCGACGCCATGACCGCCATCGCCGAGGCCCTGCGCTCCTACCAGAAGGGCATCGCCTCGCTCACAGTCAGTAAAGACTAAAGACCTTTTCATACTCCAGTATTAGGTGATGAGGAGGTAGGTGACCACCGAAACGGTGGTCGCCTTAATAATAATCAAAATCTACAATTTATATTATTATAAAACTTAAGACTGTAGCTAAAGATTTCACAACAATTGCAGTGGATTAAAAAGTACAATATTTGCCTCTGAGAAGTAGTACAAATAATACTGGATTTTAATCGCCCATGGTGTGTAGGTTGGTCTTGACTCTTGAGGGGTTTGAGACGGTTAGTGCTTGAAGGGCGGAGGTTGCCAGTCGAGGGTTGTAGGGAGACTATTGAGGTAGGGAGTTAGCAGGGATATCTTGTACTCGGTCTGGGAAGAGACAGGAAGCCAGTGGAGTGAACGGAGGATGTGTGATGTGTTGGTGTTTGCGCCCTCTCATCAGGACCCTAGTAGTGCTGTTCTGGACATACTGGATATTTTCAAGGCTCTTGTGAGGGATCCCAATGAGAAGTGCGTTACTTGCAGTAGTCCAACCTCAAGGAGACGAAGGCCAGTAGTGGAGTAATATAAAGCATTGAAAAATGGACATACTCAAGTCAAGTAAAATGATCTCAAAATTGTACATTTGCTTAGCCCATTTTGGGCGGGAACCCCTTTTGGCGTTAGCATTATGTTATGCTTTAAGCTATTGAAAAATAGCAGATCTACAAGCTCATAGCGCGCAGCTACGAGCTTGTAGGTCTGCTATTTTTGAAAAATCGACATAGAAACATAGCTTTTTCAGAAAACTGTCAGGATGTAGAAGACATTTTTAGAATCTGATCTCAGGTCAGAATGGCTTAGTTACATTCTGCCTACTACCCACCCCTCTGCTCCCGTGCAGGCTGCCAGCACCCCTCTGAGCCCGCTGGCGTTCCAGTGTGACTTTGTGAAGCTGCGCATCGACACGCTGCAGGCCCTGTCGCAGCTGCTGTGCACGTGCAACAGCCTGAAGACCAGCCCGCCTCCCGCCATCGCCACCACCGTGGCGCTCACCTCCGGCAACGAGCTGCAGCGATGCGGACGCATCTCCATGCAGGTGAGAATCCGCTAGTCCATGGATAACATAATCGGTGCCTAAGAGTAAGAACCAAGACCCGCCAAAATTCAATTTAGTCAACTAACTACACTGAAGGTAAAACATTTCAGATATTAAAATATGACTAACATTTCAAACACGAGACAGACAGCTCCCTGACAGCGCAACATGTTCACCCCAACGTCCCCTCAGGCTCAATAATGTAAACCTGGTAATTGAATTCTACACAGTTTACTGAGAGGACCAGGTGTGTTGATTTCGAATGATTGCTTAGGGTTTTCCTATCCTCCTTGTAAGTCACTTCTAGCCACTTTAATTACTTTCCTTTTATTGTGTGTGTGTGTGTGTGTGTGTGTGTGTGTGTGTGTGTGTGTGTAATTCATAAAATATGCAACAACATATTTCAGCAAACGTTTTATTAGAATTTATGTTCATAAATTGTCATTTCCTGGAGCTGAATATGATTAGCTCAGGGGTAGAGTGAACGGATAGAAACCGCAAGGTTCCCAGTTCAAACCCGGGCTCCCCCAGAGTTGGTGTCGAAGTGTCCTTGAGCAAGACTCTGAACCCCTAATTGCTCCCGATGAGCAGGTTGGTGCCTTGCATGGTTTCCTCCGGCATCGGTGTGTGAACGTGTGTGGGAATGGGTGAATGTAATGCACAATCTCTGTAAAGCGCCTTGGATAAAGGCGCTATATAAATGCACCATTAGTGATGTTATGTGAAGATGTCAACCTCATCCATGGTCAGAGCAGCATTCACTGAAGCAGTTCTTCCTTCTTTAGGTCTTTGTTAGCACTGAAATAAACAAATACAAGCCTTTAGTTGCGTCCATGGCAATGATAAAACCAGAAGAGCATGCCATCACACAAGTTGAGTCATTGAAAGGTACAGATCAAGGTTTCAGATCATTTGAAATGCTTACATTTGTAGACAACTCCTGCCCCTATTATCACAGTTGCTGAGGCTGCCATTGTGATCAAACAACCAGTAGAGAGTTGGAAACCTGACAGTTCAATCTCAACGTCTGTCGTAGTAAACCTTGCTCTCACACTCTCCCTGTAAAATGGAAAGAGAAGATCAACCCCTTTAAAGAATAATATTGCATGTATTAAAAGTATGTTCCACTCCTTTTAAAAGTATGTTTGACTTTGAGCCATTATTGTAATTCATATTGAATTCTTTTTAATTGTTTAATCCATATCTAGTAAAGCTTTGATCAAGAACTGCAACTATGTTTATCAAATATTACTTTTTTTGATTAATCAAATGATGTTTTACTTTTTATAATAACAAATTGATTAACCACTTAAAAATATTTTATATTTGTGTCGTGCGTCGCATTTTGGCACGCTGTGAGCTAGTAGATCAGCTAGTACACAGTTTCCCAAACAGTCACTAGTTTGGGTCCCGGGCAAACGTCTTCCCAAACAGTCACTAGTTTGGGTCCCGGGCAAACGTCTTCCCAAACAGTCACTAGTTTGGGTCCCGGGCAAACGTCTTCCCAAACAGTCACTAGTTTGGGTCCCGGGCAAACGTCTTCCCAAACAGTCACTAGTTTGGGTCCCGGGCAAACGTCTTCCCAAACAGTCACTAGTTTGGGTCCCGGGCAAACGTCTTCCCAAACAGTCACTAGTTTGGGTCCCGGGCAAACGTCTTCCCAAACAGTCACTAGTTTGGGTCCCGGGCAAACGTCTTCCCAAACAGTCACTAGTTTGGGTCCCAGGCAAACGTCTTCCCAAACAGTCACTAGTTTGGGTCCCGGGCAAACGTCTTCCCAAACAGTCACTAGTTTGGGTCCCGGGCAAACGTCTTCCCAAACAGTCACTAGTTTGGGTCCCGGGCAAACGTCTTCCCAAACAGTCACTAGTTTGGGTCCCGGGCAAACGTCTTCCCAAACAGTCACTAGTTTGGGTCCCGGGCAAACGTCTTCCCAAACAGTCACTAGTTTGGGTCCCGGGCAAACGTCTTCCCAAACAGTCACTAGTTTGGGTCCCGGGCAAACGTCTAATCTCTTTTTTTGGGTCTCGACCTGAAAGGTTTTGGAACCACTGAGCTAGTAGATCAGCTTTTTATTATTATTTGATTACATCAAATGGAATGTGAATGGCATTTTAGGGTAATAGAATTAGAAGGCAAATAAAAGTACAATTATTCTCCCATCTCATGATTCTCATCTCAAGTATATGCTATTCAGTTTTAATTTAATGTTGTTAATATCTATCTCCATCTAAATAATAATAATAATCACTTACATAGTCAGTGGCATCTTGAGCTCAGCAACTCTGTCCTCTGTAGTAGCGTGTGCTTATTATGTAGTTATGTATCCAACTTTATTCTGCACAACGGTGACAACACGCCCCAAAATTACTAAACTGATATACCTGATAAGGTACATCACGTGGTCTGAATGACCAGCACACGGCTATATCTCAGGTTCTGACGTTCACCAGAGGCGTGGCACTCCTGGCTATCCATTAAATTTAGAATTGATTTTAAGATTTAATTTTTTTTTAAAGCCTAAATGCACAGCACTGGCCCCCCTGTATTTATCAGTCCTAAGTAAGTAAGTCAATTTTATTTATAAATCACCTTTCTTAACAAGGTTACAAAGTGCTGTACAATGAACACAATCAAATCAATGAAATTATAACAGGACAGTGTAATGATGCAAGGAACAATAGAGTACAACAAGCAATAAGAACAACATAATCAAGAAGGTCAAATAACATCGGGAAAATGTTTCAGAAATAAAAACGTTTTCAACAAACTCATACAAATATTGACAGACTCAGCGTTTTTTAAAGTGAAAGGTAGGGCGTTCCATATCTCACCTCTCACCAGGACCTCTCATCTATGACATGAGAGACAAGCAGGCAGCTCTGCTGTTGTCTGGACGCATGTAGCCTATATTGAACTGCCAGTGGAGAGAGTGGGGGGCTGGGCCTCATGGACATGACACAAGCGTCAACGTGTCTCGGAAAACCATCGGAAGACCATGGTTATCTTGTGCCTGGGAGTTAGGTCTTGACGCAGCTTCTACTGTGGCTGAGAAGACCAGCACGTGTGAGGCAGGCTCGGCCGCAGATGACAGACATGATTATTGATATTGACTATGACAGATTGATTACAGCCTACATGATATTGTTGTCACTGTTGTACTGTACGTAATGCTCTCTCCTCTGCATGTTGTTTTTGCTCCTCCAGATGAAAGTGTGTATGGATGAGTTCAGGAGTCTGGCCACTCGCTACGCTGATCTGCACCGCTCATCGTTCGACGCAGATTGTGCCACCCTCCGCAACGTAGAGCTGTATCCTCTGGCTTACCTACTGTAGAACAGTGCTGTAAAGCGTTCTTGGGTTCATGAAAGGATCTAAATAATTTCAAGCTATTATTATTAACAATGTTCTGGTCATGGAACCCCAAATTTGTTTGTGCGAGGCACGCCAAGTTGTTTTGTTACAGTATTCCAAATTTTGGATAATAGGTGATCTGCAAGGTCCAGTGTTAAAATGCATCCTGCGGCTTTTGGGCGTCTTTTGGGTGGCAATACACTGCCAGATTTTGAACGATCATAAACAATTTTGAAATCTGGTAGCATCACATAAAATAATATATAATTTAATAACTAAAAATGATCACCTGCCACGAGGCTGGCTACCTCGCTCATCGATTTATTATTATTAAAGCAACATAGGCCTAATACGTACATATTTAAAGTTTTTATGATCATGCACGGTCTGAATTAACTTAGTCACGGTGTGTTGTCTGCAGTCTAGAGCCAACAACATTATCTATCTACTGTAGATAAGGCATGAACTTGCTTAATGATTGTTCGGTTCTTTTGAGTTTTGATTTAAAAACAAGTAATGTTTATGGACATGTTCAGAGCGTCACTCATTACATTCTGATATGTCATCAGGAGCACACAGCCCGTTGGTTTATGACTGTTCGGAGGGCTTAATCTACTACTTCTAACAGTAAACTTTACTACCAAAACTCAAAAGAACCGAACAATGATCATTGATTACCGGTATAATATCGCAACAGCAGTTAGAATTAAGATAACCTAAGCCGTCATGTTATGATACAGGCCTACTGTGTAGGTCTGTCGGATCATGGAGGGAGATAACTACAGTTAACTCAAGACAGTGAATCAAGCAGTGTGAAGAGGAATACCAACAACCTCTCCCTTTTACCCAATCATTCTGTCCGTTTACTCTGCTGCGTCACTTTTGAGAAATCCAAACAAACCACTTCAATGTGGACATTGTGTATAATTTTGTCAACAATCTCTTCTTATTTGGAGGATAATATGAGTTCACGTTGACACTTGTGTCATGTCCATGAGGCCCAGCCCCCCACTCTCTCCACTGGCAGTTCAATATAGGCTACATGCGTCTTAACGGGCTGATATTTATCATACGGTATGTTAACTCCTTTTGCTGGGAACCCCCTGGACCCCTTGGGGGACACCATTTTGAGAACCACTTCCTACTTAACCACCTGTCCAGACAACAGCAGAGCTGCCTGCTTGTCTCTCATGTCATAGAAGCGCTTGTCCTGGACCCCCAGTCAGCCAGGTGAGATTGAGTGACCGTAGCACATTCTCTCTTTCATTTCATGGACCCCCAGTTTGATATGCATCTGGCCTCCGGACCCCCCATTTGTACTGTACCCCTGAGAGTTACAGTCTCTGGGGGGTCCAAATGGTTCTGTGGCACTCCTATACTTGCCCTACAAAGCCAAAGTACAGTAACTACGCAAACAATTTAACGGATAAACGGAACGGGTTTAAAAGCGTTTCAATTGGTCAGCCAAATGGGTTATCGCCATTATAAGAGATTTAATTGTGTATCCCCCAAAATTCCGATGGCTAATTTCACCTTTGGGACAGACAAATAAGTTGGTGTGTCCAAAAACGTTGTTACTGCACTTTGGCTTTGTAGGGCAGTGTAGGTTCTGGGTTCAAGCCAAGGTGTTTATTGTCACATAATGTATACATAGAGCATTATTTGAAGTATTATAGTTATTGCATGTTTTGTAATGATAATCAAAATCTTTTGAATCATGGTCAATCTCGCCAGAATCACCCTCGATTCCACAGGGAGAAGGTTAATCTCCCTGAACTGGATCCTGCCAACATTACATCTATACAGTAGGACCTAAACCTAGTATGACAAAAACATATGTTCCTATGTCAGTGGTGCTCAAACCTTTTCATGTCAAGGACCCCCAAAACTATATGTATTTGGCCGCCGATGCCAATCTAAAAGTTCTAGTTCAAATATTTGCTTTAATCAGTGGCCCTACTCGCCTTAAGAGAATGGCCTCTTTATTGACAAGGACAGCATATTGGCGCCAACCCTCGACAATTCCTAGCTCACGTTCTCCGGAGATGCTGATGATCTGTGTGTGAGACATCAGAAATGCAGAGTCATGTACAAATAGATGACGTGGTTGAAAACGGATGGTCTCCTCTGTCCCTGTGATGTAGTTTTCAGGAGTTGGGCGGCACTCTGGGCTCAGTGCAGACGGAGAGCGAGTACGAGAGACGCATGATGTCTGTGTTCAACCACGTTCTGGAGGAGGTGGAGGGCCTGAGCAAGAAGCATCCTCCTGTCTCCTACCTGGTAAGAACCACTATGGGGCTCCCCCAGAGTTAAGGTGGTTGCACACTGGACGCGTTGTTCGGAAAACCGATGGAAAAACACAGCAAAAAATCCGAGTTCAGTGTGCAAGGACCTTTAGTGTCAAAGTGACCTTAGGCTAAGCAAGACTTGCTCCGGATGAGGTTGGTGCCTTGCATGGTATCCTCCGCCATCATAATGCACAACAAAGCACCTTGGATAAAGGCGTTTTGTGTAATTTATCATTTATCACTCACACTGTCCATTATCTTCTTACACTACTGTATATTCCATTGACTACTTTTTTAAATGTATAGAATAATCAAGAAGGGCAGGGTTTTTGTGGATCATTTTTGAAATAAATAAAATCAAGAAATTGACATGAAAACAAACCAAATTCTAATAGATTTAAAAGAAAATCAACCAAATTAATTTATCAGGAAAAAACATTTCATGCTTCTAATGAATGATCATGCCTAAATACTGGAATGCCAGGATGAAAGTGGTTGACTGGACGGTCCATACAGTCTACAGCTCTACACTACTCGATTAATCGATTATTACCGATTATTTTATTGTAATAAATTCTGTTTTGTAATTGATTAAAATCGCTACGTTTGTTCAACCAGTGCACACCTAATTGTCAGTGTGATGTGTTTGCTTATCATTCAGCATACAGGTTGCCTGTGTGATGCTGTCATAGCCTTGCTCAAGGTGCCACTGTCATTCCAGAGGTATTTCTTCCAGAAGCTCCAGTCAACCAGCATTAAGGTAACTTATTTCAAAGTCCATCTATAGAGGGTATGCGCGTGGCAACATCATACCCAGAGGTTATGCGGGAACTACTACTTTCTGGCCTTGACAGTCTATACATCCAAACGTCCTATCCGATTGCATTAAACGGCGTTAAACTCACTTTGCCACTCTCTTCATGCATGTGCATACATACCCTCTATATTAAAATTGCCTAGGAGGGTGGTGGACGTCACAAACTTAACATGCATACTTGCGAGGCACTACATTGATCTGATCCTCACCAAACTTGGCACCAACACTGGTCAGGGGCCTGCCGTGGCAGTAGTTAGTTATTCCAGGGGCCACGCCAGGGGCCACAGGTGCACCACGTGCGTGCAGAACTTGTATCAATGGTTCGGGATGAAGTTAAAATAAAATAAAAGTTTACCACCGGGGGTAGACCCAATAGTTGAATGCTTGGCGTGCTTACCACAAACAAACGCCTTCCTCAGTGTGTCCTGGGTATGATTTCCGGCCCGATTGTTTGGTCTCTACTCTGTCTGCCATTCCTGTCTCTCTCTATCGCTGTCACCATCAAAGTAAAGCACAAATGCTAAAGGTTGCAGTATAGAGTAACAAAGTCCTAACGTCTTAGATTGCGTCATATAAGAACTGTGTTTACAAAAAAACGTGGCAGTGATGTCAGACTTGGGTGACTCAGTATTGTTTTTGCTTTTAGCTGGCCCTGTCCCCGTCCCCGCGGACCCCCAGCGAGCCCATCCCCGTGCAGAGCAGTCAGCAGTTGACCCTGAAGGTGGAGGGGGTGGTGCAGCATGGATCCACCCCGGGACTCTTCAGGAAGATCCAGTCGGTGTGTCTGAACGCCACGTCCACTCTGCAGAGCAAGACCCAGCCCGACTTCAAGGTACACTACACACACTACACACCGGGACCCATTTGTGGGTCAGGGACACATTTTTATGAGTCCATTCTATTTTTTTGTTTCCTACATTTTGTTTTTAATTATTAAAAGAAAGAAAGAAATCCCCAAAAAGATTTTCATGAATTAAAAACAAAGATTCAGGGCTAATTTTTTTCAGCAATCTTGTGAGGAAATCCAAGAAAAATCTAAGAATTCCCATAAATTAGAAAACAAATCTGTTTAAGAAGTAATGAAAATAGCCGTTCTGCAAGCTCACAACAACCTCCCCCCCCACCACCACCCCTGCATTCCAGATTCCACTGGACACCAAGACCAATGAGATGGAGCAGCGGGTGGAACCCCACAACGACTACTTCAGCACCCAATTCCTGCTCAACTTCTCCGTACTGGGCACGCACGCCGTCACCGTGGAGGCGTCTGTGGTGGACGAGAGCGGCGTGGAGTGGAAGACCGGGCCCAGGACCACCGTGTCGGTCAAGTCCCTGGAGGACCCCTACTCCCAGCAGCTGCGGCACCAGCAGCAGCAGCAGCAGCAGCAGCAGCAGCAGCAGCAGCAACAGCAGCAACAGCAGCAACAGGCCCAGCCTGCTCCCCAGCAGCGCAGCCCCTACGCACGCTTCTAAAAGCGGTGGCTTCTCAAAACGTTTTCATGTCGAGGAACGATCCCACAAAATTACAGCCATTATTAAGACCTGAGGCCAATTCTACAAAATATGCCGTGGACCCCCTCATCTGAAAATGTTTTCTGGCAAGGACCCTCAGAAGAGAAGATTTGTGTTAAAAAAACACTTTCTCAAGATTAAAAAGAAAAGTTCAAAAATGGCAGTACAAGCTATTACCTAGTAGATCTGTTTTTGAATAGCCAACGCTAATATCTCAAATTTAAATTACACATACCATAACCGTATGCTTTCCCGGTTTTAATGTAAATTTAAAGTACATTTGGCCGTGGACACCCAATCTGAAAACATTTTGTGTCAGGGACTCTCCTTATATTCCACGTTTGTCTGAAATTTGTCAAGATTTTCTTTTCTTTTTATATCCGATGTATATAGAGTTAAAGTGGTTTAACTGATTTTGATGCTATGTTAACTAATGTTGCCACTTAGAACCCCCCTCAACGTTTTTGACGGGGACGTCATTGTGGCTCAGCAGGTAAAGCGTCCACTTGAGAAAGCGACGGTTCCCAGTTCGATCCCAGGCTCCCCTGCCATAAGAAAAAAACCATAGACTTTGTCTCTCATTGTTTGCTATGAGATGTATAAAATAAAATGTGTAATCTTTAAAGGAAATAATTGTTGTCTTTTTGAATACCTGGAGCATTATAAAGAGTAAATTACAGAAGCCAAATTTCAACCTATCTTCATCTAATTGGTCCTCACCAATACTCATAAGATGGCACCATTTCTGTCCACTCACTCATTAGTGGGTTGTGGACTGTTCAGAAACCTGGTTATTACAGTGACATAATCGATGAGGATTCCAAACTAATTAGAGCGACAGCCTTTCTCTTCCTCGAAAATTAGCAAGATTTACGTTAATTGCAATTCAATTATTTTAATGTATGAAATCCATTAAAATGACCACTGGTGATGTCATATTAGATTAAGGTTTCTGACCTGTCACAAATGAGAGACAAGGTGAGCAGACAAATGTTGCTGCCTGTCTTATATTGTGCATTAGTGACTGAGGACCAATTATATGAAGGTAAGGTTTAAAATGTGTGAAATGCTCTTTAAATGTTAGACTGATCTCTGACTGGATAAGTGAACCAACTAGGCTAGTTGTATTGCTCTCTGCTCACTTGCTCCTCAAACCTCCCAAGTTGACAAGCTGATGTGCAACATCTGTGGTTTCTGGTTTGATGGTAAACTCCGCCATCTTGTGGCAAAGTAAAGAAACTGCAGTGCCATACGATTTCATCTAGTAGTAGGTTATACAAAAACTTTCACCTGACTTTTAACTAGACATATTTATCATTGCATTCACTTCTAAATAAAACCAAGTTATTTCTGTCTGCCTATTTATCTTAAACCTACTGGAATAGGCTAGTCTATTTCTCATTATCCACTATGGATTGACTGTCCATGTATTTACATAATTACTGTGGTTATATTATTTATTTAGGCCTACTAGCCTCACTTTCACTTCCACTTTGACTAAGGCCTACTAATACCACTGTTAATATACTGTCAGTGTACCAGGACTACTTTTAAATAAGCCTTAGCCTACCTGTTACAACCACTGTTGTTTAATATACTGGTAATGTACTGATATTAGGCTACTTTTATATTTACACCTAAGAGCTCATAGAATAGAGAATGCTAATCCCAGGCAGTTCAATTGCCAAGCAATTCATCAAAATTATTAGGAAATAGGCAAACTATCATCACATGATGAGCTTGTAGATCAGCTATTTTCAAATAGACAAAGTATAAAATAGACTTGATTAATTTATGGTCTGTTAAAACTGGTAGCCAAAGTAAGCAGTCAAGTGGAGTAAAATGTATCTTTTTCACCTTGCTAAGTTGCTCTGAATAAGGGTGACTGTTGAATGCCTAAAATAATTACATGAGACCTTTGCTAGTTCACTACTGACATTGTCTGAGCTCTGAGTTCCTGGAAACAAAAGTAATTAAAATCATCTCTGCTTGTCAGCCACAATTCAACACATTTAAGACTAGCTTTTACCTCTGAGCCAAGTGCCTTTAAAATAATCCTTAACACAGCAGAAAACCATTTTAGTAATAAACTGAGTGAAAAGTTTAGTATTGTCATTTAACAGGCATAAGTCTAAGGTTTGGATAGACAGTACGTCAGACATTCAACACCATTAAAAACAAGTCGTACCATTTAGACTAGAGCAAAGATTCAACTGCTGAAACCCTTGGTCAACAGAAGCTAACAGGCTGATGATACAATAACAAACACTGTTAATAAGACAAAATATAGTTTTAATGAATATGAATGAATAAAAGATTATTTACATGGATATTTACAAATGAGGCCACATTGTGGGGTGAAAGTGTGGATGGGGAAAACGACAACAATCAGCATGGGAGCAGAGGAGCAGCCAGCATGTCCAAGACGGGGGAATGCAACTCCGGAAGGAGGGCGACGCTCATCAGCATGGTCCCCGAATATTTGCTCTTGACGACCTAGTGGAGAGGGAAAAGTACCATTAGTATCGATTTAAACATTCCCATCTTACTCCGACTTCCAAATGCCTTTGTTTGCCAACTCACCTGGAACTCCGTTCTCCCCTCGTTGACGAAAACAACATTCTTGGCAATGTGTTGCATGATTGGCACCAGGTGAGTCTCATCATATGTTGTGTAGTGCCGCTCTGCTGGAGTCTGTAACACACAAAGCAAAAACAACTAGAACCAAAAGCTGTCAAGCTAGCTATGTAATAAATAATATCAAATATCTATACTAAGCAGTGGTGGAAAAAGTATTCAAATGTTTTACTTGAGTAAAATATCAATACTGCAATATAGAAAAATACTCCATTACAAGTAAAAGGTGGTTAATGTATGTTTTGTAATAATAATCTAAATCTACAAAGTAAGTTTTCAAATAAATCTAGTGGAGTAAAAGTAAATATTTGGATCCGAGATGTAGTGGAAGTGGAGTAAAAGTATTGGAAATTGGAAATACTCAAGTAAAGGACAAATACATGAAAATTGTACTTTCCACCACTGAATATACGCCAACATATACAGTATGCATGTCCCCCCATTGATTCTAGTCAACTCACCCATGGCAGGCCATCCAGCAGCTGGGAGAGGCACAGTGAAGCAGCAGCGATTTCAGAGGGCCTGTAGTGAACCATGTCATAGTCCAGCAGGGTCAACTCCATCAGGTAGTTGGACAGCGCGAGTGTCTTCATAGTCAACTAGAATACACAAACAAAGAACAATATTGAAAACCTGCTTGCAATTTTTTTTCAAAATACTTGCTAATCACATGATATGAACCACATTCTAAGGCAGATTGACACTGACATTAAAAGTCTGGACACTCTTGACACTGAAGGCTGATTCATACTTTTTTTCGCACGACCATGGCATCTACAAGCTTACTACAAGTCACATTGAGGTTTGTGAAGTGTTTTAAGATCTGAGCCTGAGGCAAGTTGTCTTCTATATTTGTCTGAATACAAAACATTGTCAGTGGTAAATATCCGATTAGAGGAATAAAGCCTCAGTGCAGTCTGATCGCTACACTCAACACTGTGTATGTTAGCAAGTATGTGAACAGTGTGATAACTAGTAACTACACATTCTATATCGTGAACAGAGACTCACGTTTGCGGCCTTGGAAGCTCTCCTGAGGAAGCGCGACGGCACCGGGCGCCCCAGCTCAAAGTCGAGGGACGTCAGCATCACTTGCTCCATATCTCTAATCTGAGCGGGCGTGAAGGTGTTGTCTGTGATGTTGGCAAAGTCCTGGATCCTTGGTGTGTCTGTGCCCCACGCCTTCTCCTCGTACTTTGCGGCCAGCAGCATGGCAGTGACACCAACAAGCTGGAGCAGCTTTCGTGAAACTGGCTGAACCTGTAATACATCACAACAACGTATTAAAAGCTGAACAAATCAAAACACTAGAGCAGATCAAATGGCAAACACATTCAGAAGTTGCACTTACTTGCAGAAACCGGTCCAAGATGGAAACTGTCAGATACAGCGTCTCCTGCATCAGGTGGAATCTGGAACGGATCAGGATCAGCCAGCCGATGAGGAGAGATCGCATGTGCGCCGTTATGTCGCAGCCCTTCAAGTACCCGGGTCGCACAGCCTGCCGTACCTGTACAAACAAAACAATTCATTACACTCCTGCAAGACCACAGGTCACATAATGTAGTGAAGAAACATGCCTCTGGCATCACTTTACCTCTAAATCCATTAGATGTGCATATATGTCTTTGACATATTCAGAACACAGCTGGGGCATGTCTGAGTCCCCTGCATCAATGTCCATCACAGGTTCTGCGGGTTGTTCAGGAACTGTGGATGGAGCAACTTGCGGAGGTGCCTGAACGCTGGCCAGCTGTGGTGAGTTGACAACGGCTACTCTGTGATTCTGGTCCAAAGTTGTTTCAGTTGAAGGATTGGTCACTCCAGTCCTCTGAGAAGGAAGAAAATCAATAAATAATGATTAAAAGACATTCTTCTTCTGGGTTAAACTGTAGCTAATTTGTACGGTATATAGCTTAATCTAAAGTACTGTAATTAAGTAAAATGTGAATAATTCTTTACTTTAGTTGAGTGTTCACCATTTTCAGTACTTTTGCTTCTACTCCATTACATCCCAGTGGCAATATTGTACTTTTACTCCACTAAAATTCTTTGAAAACTGTATTATTACAAAACATACATTAACCACGTCAGCTCTATGCTGAATGCTATGTAGATACTCAATCTACAAGTTCACAAAGCTTCACTTCTTAGATCTGCTAATTGCAAAATGAGTACTTTTGCTTTCAGCACTTAAGTATATTTGAATGTGAATACTTTTGTACTTTTACTCAAGTACATTTTGAATATCTGACATTTATAATTTGCAACAGCATTTATGAATATTCAATACTATTGAGTACTTCTAGAGCCACTGGCCAAAAACTCACTCTGGTTTCCAGGATGGCTGCTCTCCGCACCTTCCTCTCATTCATCAGTAGCTCTGCAGTGTTGTTGGAGGCGGTGCGCCTCTTTCTTCTCCTAGGTGTGCCTTGGATTGGCTCCCACTGTGCCAGCTTGCTTGTCACGAGTGTCAATGACTCAGTGACACAGTGTCCTGCCATCATCATATTTCTCTCCCTGACCTTGTCCCCAACACCCGGGAGGACTCTGTCGAGGTCCACGTTTCTGCTGTGGTCCACCCTGGGTATGTCAATGGCCATACCGGTATGTAGCATTACGCCATCATCCATGTCCTGTTGAGTGTGTACAAATGGACGCTTAGGTTAGAGGTGTGCAATTATGAGTACCAGTAAGACGCGCAAACGCGGGAAGCGAACGCAGCTGAGACCCTGCAGATCATGTCTGTCTGTCTGTCCCGCTGTTACTGTATATGTGGACCTGGCCCCTTTTGTGCCCATATATGGAGCTGAGTGGACCTGGCCCCTTTTGTGCCCATATATGGAGCTGAGTGATTGCTGATGCAACACACTCCATATTTGGATAGCGGGACAGACAGACAGACAGACAGACAGACACAAGGACACACATGATCTGCTAGGTCTCATAGTAAGTGCTCACTGCATTCGCAACAAATGGAACCAAATGGAGTGGACCCATAAGTGTCCATTTGTTTAAATGAACACTGAAAATGTTAGTGTTAAAAAAATGATATCAAACTAGTGGTTATTCAAATTGTTATGAAAAAGTTTTAGAATCAGTGATTTAAATATTACCTTGGTGGTGTTAGCTGCATTGTTGTGAAAGTTGGAAAGCATTCCAAGAGCAGATCTCTTTGGAGCGCAGACCTTGGCTTTCCCCATCATATGTGCAGAGTTACCATTCTCCACGTTCCTCACCTGTTCAGATACAAATAAAAAAACGTTACAAACCGGGAGTCCTTGAATTTAGAAAGGTTTAGAATCAGTGGTTTAAATATTACCTTGGTGTATTTAGCCTAAGTTCAGCTAACACCGATCCGTTCCGTACCGAACCAATCAGCGTGAGCTAAGGGCAGGATATGTGCGAAACCGGATGTGAAGCTATATAGACACGTCAATATGATTGGTTGTGTTTGCACGCCCACACGGTGATAGACAGACGGTCCCATCCAATCATCTACCAAGTATCTTGAAAAAAAGGAACAGCCCCGTCATCGAATTTGCTTCCGAGATCCCAGATCCCAATAAGCTGTGAAACAAATTTGTGTAGCAAGCTTCTTGGATCTGGCAGCGTCAGGTTATATTTAGCCACCTTGCTGGAAAATTTGGAAAGCTTGGCTTTCCAAAGAAACATGGCAGCTCTCTTCGGAGGATCACAGCCGCTGGCCTTCCCCGAGTGTGGACATTTCTCCACCATCTGTTCATTTATAAACATTAAAAAACAGAAACAAAAAATTGGTTACAACCAAATGACAAATATTCCATTAGGGCAGGTTGAGAATCTGTGTCAGGAAATTGACAATTTAAGGAGTTTTAATACCCTAAAAAGAAAAGAAAAAGAAAACATTACTGCATCAAAAGTAATCAACCAACTATACTATAAAAACTGGTCAAACTTTGTCTAAAGTGTCAAATTATATAAGAAATAAATAAGAAAGGGGCAAACATTTTAATATCTGATATATATCTACAAGCTCACAACGAGAGCTGCTGTGAGCTTGTAGATCGGCTATTTTCACAATATTTTTCTGAATAACCGAGGCAACTAAATGTAATGCCTCAACTCCTACAATTCCAAGTAGTTGTCAGGGTGGAGGGGCCCCAATTCAAATTTATTATTTGAGGGATCTTTTGGTCTGAAAAGGTTGAGAACACAAGTTTGGTTTAAACATTACCTTGGTGTCTTCTTTCCAACTTTGCTTGGCCTTCCAGTTGGAGCAGCCAGCTCGTCTCTCCATCAGTTCAACTGTTAGGCCCTACAAACATTCAAAAGGAGAAAACAAAAAACAAAACTGTCCGTTAGCTTAAAAAAAAAGCATGTTCAAAATGCACTTTACGTTTAGAATGTTCAAAACACTTAACCAACGCAACGTTTAAAAGATTCTAAAATCTAAATGGAACCAACGTTTTAAAAACGTTCAACAACCACTGGTTGTTGAACGTTTTGTAAACGTCAACCAGCCAACGTGAACATAAAACCAACCAAAAATGGATGGACTGGATTCCATGTCACTGGAATACAATAACGTCAAAATCAACCAAGTCGGACCAACTAGAAGTAGAACTGAAGAGCTTCAATAAGCTGACAAATGAATTAAGCGTCGAGTTGTAAAATCGTGTTCGACGACAAGCGACAAATAAAAAAAATAAACCGTTAAGGAAAGTTCACAATGCACTGCACTGCACTTATTTGACGTTTAGAAGGTTCCAAATACACTTAACGTTTAACAGATTCAAAATGCATTTGACAACAACCAGCATTTATAAACCGTTGAACAATCAGCCATGTCATGAACAAAAACCAAAACTGGAGACAAATAATAACTGTCAAATAAGCACAAAAAGACTCAATCAATGTAGCTTGCCGACTAACAAAAACAGAAATTCAACCGAACAAAACGTCGCGTTGTAACCTCGGAAGATCATGCAACCGGCCGCAGTGATCATTGATCAACGTCCGACAACACACGTACCGTACTTTTTAAACGCTAATGGTAGAATATAACAAGCTTAAACTCCAGTTATTTTACTCACCTTACAATGAACTCCGCTGAAAAGTCGATAAAAACGTTGAATGAATATGAAATGCAACTGATAATCGATTGAATGTGTGTCGAGTTGAATGTACTAGTAACTATCAGATGATTCAGATTGCTTGAGATGCAGAGATGTGTGTTCTCTTCAACAGCTGAGACAGAATGCCTGCAAATTTGCAAAAGCCTGCCTGCAACTGCAATGCATGCATGCTGCTTCCACCGTCAACATTCAACAAACCGCTCCTCCGCCTCTGATTGGCCGACAAAGACACCGTATCACGTGCGTGGGAGATTTTAAATTCCCGGGAAAAGGAGCAGATCTACAAGCCCCTTTGTGAGTTTGTAGATCTGCTGCTTTGGTCTCTTGCGCTGCAAGCTTACAATTACATCTTCTATTTTTGAACATTTTTGAAAAATCTTGTTTGTGCATCTGTAATATTGTTTTGTTTTGTTTTTTGTTTTTTGTTTTGTTCTGTTCTGTTCTGTTTTGTTTTGTTTTGTTTTGTTTTGTTTTGTTTTGTTTTGTTTTGTTTTGTTTTGTTTTGTTTTGTTTTGTTTTGTCTTGTCTTGTCTTGTCTTGTCTTGTCTTGTCTTGTCTTGTCTTGTTTTGTTTTGTTTTGTTTTGTTTTGTTTTGTTTTGTTTTGTTTTGTTTTGTTTTGTTTTGTTTTGTTTTGTTTTGTTTTGTTTTGTTTTGTTTTGTTTTGTTATGTGTTTGTTTTGTTTTGTATTTCTTTGGTTGTGTTTTGTCCATGTCAATGTTTATATATATAAGAAAATTAATAAAGTACAAATCATTTAAAAACAAATCTAGGCTACAAAATAAATGATTTGGAAAATGGTTGTAACTTGTTGTAAGCAATGTAAATGATAAAGTATACATTTATTAGAACATGATTGAACATTTGACAATTAAGGTCTAATATTTCTAAAGTAACTGATGTGATAGCTGAGCTAACTAAGCCGACTTGATGTCCCTTACGTGTAATAAATGTTTTATGACATTGATTGGACTCCAGCCAATGGAATGCGAGAGATGCTCAGTCCTGTCACTGTCTGTACCCCGGCTCTGCAAGTCAGAAGAACCCATTTAATTTAAACCAGTGACTCAGCCACACTCATATATGGGCTCAGTAATAACATTAACTTGACGGAATAGCGGACAATGTTTTAGCTTGGATGTTTTCGGCTTTCAAAACGCTTTTCTGCCCCTGTTGTGCTGAGGGAGGTTCGCTCTTATGGTAAGTGAAAGCAAGTAATGGCAGGCAGTGGCACCTTTTAACTAGTCATTTATAGGTTATTGATGAGAAGCAAGTCAAAACAACGCGATGGGGTGGCGTTTTTTAGTTACTTCATAATCATAATTCAGTCCTAATTTATTAACAATAAGGTAAACATTGCGTGACGTTTTTTTATTTGCTTTTTTTCTCCGGTGCTTTTGTGACATTACATAAGCTACCGGGCTACGTTTCCATACGGACCATTATTTAGCGTACACACTGTAGTTTTCCCTCGATTCATTTCGTTCCACCTACTGCAATGAATAAGTCATGATAAAACTACAAATCCCTGACAGCCAATCGCGCCGCTTCTGTCAGACTCAGTGTGTCGTGCTATTTTGGCGACGCACATTTTATCTCTTTAGTTCATCGTGGAATATAAACAATTCAAAGCCCTCATCATGGTTATAGTCAACATGCTATGTATCAACAGCGAAGTATAAGACATGTCTCTTGCAACACTGGTGGGAAGTAAGTAATACTAGGAGGAGTTTAACAGACAAAATGAGAGACACACAGTATAGGCTAGCGTTAGCTAACATTGCTAACTGGTAGTAAACATGAAATTCGCTGTCAGACAGTTTCACAAAGTTTCTCAGCCAAAATGTGCTGTGGAGAGTCATTCTGATTCATTCATTCATCTTCTCTTCTCCTCTTCTGCCCGGTACTGCAGTGGTTCCCAAACTGTGGGTCGGGGCACCAGGGGGGGGGGTCCCCAAATGATTATTTTTGGTAGGGGATGGGAATCCCATTCCCCATGATGATTATGGTGTGTGTTTTGTCACATTAGTGTTTTGTCACTCATCAAGACAATCATAGATGTATTTTATTGATTCTGACTTACACCGGTATTGCAGTGGTTCCCAATCCCAAACTGTGGGTCGGGGCACCAGGGGGGGTCCCCAAATGATTATTTTTGGTAGGGGATGGGGATCCCAATATTCCCCATCGATAAAATACATTATTCTATGACAGACAGTCTTGATCCAAGGCTAAACATACAGTATGTAAGTAATTGTATACAGCATATCTTTACATTTCTAAAGCAACAATGTAATGACTTTTAAGACCCTTAATACCAAATAGTGAAATTTTACGCAAGAAAGAGGCAAACAATGTGAAAATAGCTTGTAGTTTGGCTTTCACAATATTTATCTGTAGAACTGAGTCAAACTAAATGTAACGCCTACATTTTCAAGTGCTTGTGAGGGTGGTGGGGACGGGGTCCCCAGTTCAAATGTGATTATTTTGGGGGGGTCACAGAATACCAGAACGCTCGCCTCAAAACACCGTCCCCTTGGGCATAAATTCGGCAAAACGAAAAAAGGGTTTCTGCTAAACGTAACCTCAGCAAACTATGCCTCGATGGTTAATTCTACGGTAACCAATATTCCTACCCTTAACAAAACCTAACCATATTCCTAAACGTAACGTCAGTTAAACTATGGCTACCACTAAACTTATTTCTAACTGTATTCTCGTGAAAACAAATACAATACGAGCCTTCCGGGTTACCGGTGGGGAATCCCCAGTTCAAATGTGATTAATTTGGGGGGGTCGCAGGCTGACAGGTTTGGGAACCCTTGTTGTATACTGTATGTTAAACATTTCCACTGCTCTCCCTTCCAGCCAACCCATGTTCCTGCGCCAGCTGAGTGCCGTGGGCTCCTCCTTCCTCCCCCGCCCCCAGAGCCAGCCTGTCCTCCTCAGAGCTGCTGGCTATAGGAGTGCCACCCCCTCCTCTTCCTACCACCTCCTCCCTGTCCCTCCTCATCCTCCATGGTGGTGTCCTCCCCTCCCTCCCTCCCACCGATCCCCCCGCCCCTCCCACCCTGTTAGGACGTCTCACCCGTGCCCTCAACAGAGAGCGCGAGATCAAAACGTTGCCGCTGGTACTGTCATCCAAGGTTATAATAGTTTTGGATTTTTTTTTCTCTCTTTTTTCTCCGTTTAGAATAATTGTTTTCTAATGTAGTTAGTTTTAATTAGTTTTCATAACTAGTTTTTATTTTATGCTAATAATTTTAGTTTCTTTTAATTATGTTTAGTGTTAGTTTTAGTTTAGTTTAGTTTCTTCCCTTTTCAATCCTGCTTTATATTTCATGTGCAGGATTGAAAAGGGCAAGAGTAATTATTGTGTAATGAAAATATAGCATTTTTTAAAACAAATATTCAGTTACAGATTAAGCTTATAAATAAATGGAGGACATATTCTTGTCTATCATTTCAGTTCATTTTAGTTAGTTTTGAAAACACACAATGCAGTTTCAGTTAGTTATTGTTTTTTCATTCTAGTTTTTATTTATTTCAGTTAATGAAAATGTTTTTTAAATTTTAGTTGTTGTTAGTTTTAGTTAACTATAATAACCTTGCTGTCTTCGCAGCTACTTATACCTGTGGCGTTCCGCCTCCCTGGTCCACCAACCCGCTCGCCGGTTCCGTCCCGCGCTCTGGCCTCCACACCTCTGGCGGCCTCATGGACGGCGCCGACCAAGGCCGAGAACCGCCGTACAAACGGAGGCGAAGTACAGAGGACGAAAAGCGGAGCTGTGTTGCGAACGAGGAGAGAGAAGGACATCATAGTCCCAGAGGAGATTCAGCAGGCAGAACTCGTGTCACGGTCCAGGAGAGATGCCAAAGGAAGGTGCGGTCTGATCCGGGCGTAACGGGCGGCCCCCGACATGGGGACGAGGAGGGTGGTCCAGACCAGCAGGACCAAGACTGGGAGACGGTGGGAAAAAGAAAAAACAGTGCTAGAAGAGAGAGCAGTGATAAAGACGGAGACAAAAACTCAAAGCAGCACTCAGGGCAGAAAGACAAAGCTACAAGTTTTGCCCAGAAAGATGCCAAATTAGACAAATGGGGCCGCCCCACGGGTAAGGGTGCTTTGAGCCAGGGAAGCCGTTGGGACTCACAGCAGCCTCGAGCGCCCAGGACTCATTCCTCCGAGAAAAAGCCCCATGCGGGGACGGACCCCGGCCCCACGCCCGGCGGCCACAAACCCAACCCCTGGTTCAAGGATGGGGAAAAAGGGATGGCGGCCGGGAGGGGCATCAATGTGCCTGATGGACATGGTCGAGGGGGCGGTCCCTGGCGGCAGCCCCCGCCCCAAGCACGCGGGCCAACTCACAGCCACCACCAGTGTCTGCGGAGACACTGGGAAGTCCTTCCTGCCAGCCGACGACCTCCCGGAGTCACTCCGTTTGAATTCTCGGTGCTCTCCTACAACATTCTGTCTCAGGACCTGCTGCATGAAAATGGCTACCTGTATAGGCACTGTCACCCCATGGTGCTGCCCTGGGAGTACAGGCTACACAACCTACTGGATGAGATCGGCCACTATGATGCAGATGTGAGTTCACTTTAGATGTGTATTGTGTGAGCATTGAGCTGCTCGTGCTAAATTTTAGGCACCGTAGAAAGATCTGTATTGATGCTATGAGGAACATTTGTCATGTATAATCTTTCGTTCGGGTCTTGTGCTAAAACGTTTGGGAACCACTGTTATAGAACCCTTAAGTAGGTGTCATGGAATTCTGGATCAATCAGTAATTGATGAGGTACGTTAGACACACAGTCTGACTCTCATCAGTGGTACGGTAGTCTTGCCAACGAGCACAGGGCTCAGGCCATAGTCATACCATAGCCATAGTCATAGCTGCTACAAGGACAAGCTCAACCATAACAGATTGGCTGTAACAAAAACAATAGCTGACAGGCCAAGCGAAGATATCTTGGCTGCTGCAGGCTACCAAATATGTCATCATAAATATATTATATAAGTATTACAAGTGATGGTAAAATATAAAGGTTAGATATAAACAACAATAACAATATAGTATAATGTTCTTCCTCAGTCAGTCAGTTAGTTGGTGTCATTATTTAATCAATAATGAACCCAATGGGTAGGCTATCTGAGGAGGGATCCCATCCCATGAAAACTCCTAAAAACAGTACAGTGATACAAAATACACCAAAGACCAAACATACACAATCAATCATATACAGTTACAGTAGCATACCCCAAAAACATTGTTTCCTAAATTGTCCTTAAAGACTGATTATAAAGTTGCCTTTATATTATTAAGGGGCCATTTGATTCGATTTGTGCAGTCTCAGAGTTATGTTCTAGGAATAAATCAAATTTTCATTAATAACTGTGCAGCTACAAGTTAGTAAAATAATGTAAATAGTATGCAAATAGTATGTGATAAATGACGTGGTATTGGAATGGCATAGACTGGCATACTTAGGCAGTATTGGCATACAGGTTGTGATGTGTGCTGTCTTTGAGCAAGGCAGTCAACCCCCAACTGAAAGCCTTTGGAATTTCTCTTGGTCTCTCCTCTAGATTCTTTGTCTT
Organism: Protomyctophum bolini; assembly: GCF_963924005.1. NCBI lineage: Eukaryota > Metazoa > Chordata > Actinopteri > Myctophiformes > Myctophidae > Protomyctophum > Protomyctophum bolini. The sequence goes on along the minus strand of NC_137880.1, from coordinate 13,638,940 downwards.
CAGGAGGTGCAAGAGGACCATTATGAGAAGCATATTAAACCAGCTCTACAGGAGATGGGTAGGTGCGTGCGTGTGCGTGTGCGTGTGCGTGTGCGTGTGCGTGTGCGAGTGTGAGTGTGAGTGAGTGAGTGGCACACACTTTCTACAATGTCTGTTTCACATTCTCTTTCTGTGCTGCAATATAAAGTTTCAACAGCATGTGGAGCCAGAGTCCATTATAAACCATTTTAGGCAGACTGGAAAGTGTATAGAAGCAGGATTGCTTGATTCAAAAGCAATGTTTCGACTACAGTGTTAGATGGCTGCCTGAGTGGTTTTCAAAGTGGGGACCAGGGACTCTGTATGAAGGGCCTTGTCAAATTATGTATAATTTTGACATTTAATCAAGTATAGATTTAGTTGGCTAAAATTTAGTCAACCAAAACTAGACTAAAGCTAAAACATTTCAGATGACTAAAACCTAAAACTATCAAATCAACACTGCTCCCGTCCCATCCTATTTCTAACATAGAAATGCTCGCTCTCTCCGCTGCAGGATACCAATGCGAGTACAAGAAGCGCACGGGTGGAAGGCCCGACGGCTGCGCGGTCATCTTCAAGGCGTCCCGCCTGTCCCTGCTCTCGGCCCACCCCGTGGAGTACCTGCGGCCCGGCATCTCGGTGCTGGACCGAGACAACGTGGGGCTGGTGGTCCTGTTGCAGCCCAACCCCGGGCCCGCCGGCGGTGTCCAGGTCCGGGACCCCTTGGACTTCATCTGCGTGGCCAACACCCACCTGCTCTACAACCCCCGCCGCGGCGACGTCAAGCTGGCCCAGCTGGCCGTCCTGTTGGCCGAGGTCAGCCGGCTGTCCCGCCTCCCGGACGGCTCCACCAATCCGGTGGTGATGTGCGGGGATTTCAACTCCACCCCTTGGAGTCCGCTGTACAGCCTCTTGACCACAGGCTTTTTGGAGTACCAGGGCATGCCCATAGGCAGGGTGAGGGACAGACTCGCACACACACACACACACACACACACACACACACACACACGCGCGTTTGCATTCATTCACACACAGTGTATGGACAGTGAGTACATTTGCACGCATAAACAATAATTCCTCGTGTGTAAATGGTAAATGGTGCATTTATATAGCACCTTTATCTAGATTGTTGTGCATTACAATACATTCACCCATTCACACACCGATGGTGGAGGAAACCATGCAAGGCAAGGCAGTGAAGGTACCAACCTGCACATTGGGAGCAATTAGGGGTTCAGAGTCTTGTTCAAGGAAGGGGGAGCCCGGGATTAAACTGGGAACCGTGTGTGTGTGTGTGTGTGTGTGAGAGAGAGATTGACTGATTGATTGATTTATTTTATTTAGTGATATCACATAAAAAGAGCACAGTAGCATTTTCCAGACATACAGTCATACTGTAGTATCACAGAGGATGAAAACACAATGAAGCCTGAGGGCCTATTTCCACTGTGGTCCTCTTTTTGATTTGATTTGATTCAATAGACATGATTAAAAGAAAAACATGTTCTCGCAGAAACATGAAGGATTAAACCACAATAATATTTCCATTGTGGTCCTTGGTCTGAGACAAACAACACAGAACAGGCAATGCAACAATAAATAAAACAATCTAGATCTATAATAATATAAACACTGATTACTCCATAAATATAATATTTAGGGCTGTCAGGATTACAAATTTATGTTGACGATTACAAATTTTCACAATTTCCCGCAAATAATTGTGATTAACGATTTAATTGTGTTTTTTGGCACCGAACATTGGAACATTATGAATAGAATTAAAAAAAAATTAGGCTTCGTAATCACAATTACACAAATATGACAAATGACTTGAATATACAAATAAATTACTGACAAATCTAATAATTTAATACTTGTGTAAAAATGTAAAATATCCCAAAATAGTTCAACTACGATTGACAATTATCTCAAATAATTACGATTAGACGATTAGATTTAATAATTGTGACAGGCCTAAAAAGATCTGATAATCACAATCTCTTCCCTTGACCAGGTGTCGGGTCAGGAGATCAGTACCAGACAACAGCGTGTCCTCACGGCTCCTCTGTGGCCCATGAGTTTGGGCATCAACACACATTGTCAGTACGACACCACCCAGCAACAAAGTCAGTCCGACACCACCCAGCAACAAAGTCAGTCCGACACCACCCAGCAACAAAGTCAGTCCGACACCACCCAGCATCATGAGAAGCAGATTAAACCAGCTCTACAGGAGATGGGTACGTGTGTGTGTGTGTGTGTGTGTGTGTGTGTGTGTGTGTGTGTGTGTGTGTGTGTGTGTGTGTGTGTGTGTGTGTGTGTGTGTGTGTGTGTGTGTGTGTGTGTGTGTGTGTGTGTGTGTGTGTGTGTGTGTGTGTGTGTGTGTGTGTGTGTGTGTGTGTGTGTGTGTGTGTGTGTGTGTGTGTGTGTGTGTGTGTGTGTGTGTGTGTGTGTGTGTGTGTGTGTGTGTGTGTGTGTGTGTGTGTGTGTGTGTGTGTGTGTGTGTGTGTGTGTGTGTGTGTGTGTGTGTGTGTGTGGCACACGCTTTCTGAAAAGTGTATAGAAGCAGGAAGCTTGATTCAGATGGCTGCACTAGCCTGTCTAGTGGTTTTCAAAGTGGGGACCAGGGACTCTGTAAGAAGGGTCCTAGAAGGGTCCCCCTTGTCAAATGATGTATAATTTTGACATTTAATCAAGTATAGATTTAGTTGGCTAAAATGTAGTCAACCAAAACTAGACTAAAGCTGAAACATTTCAGATGACTAAAATATGACTAAAACCAAAAACTCACGGCTCCTCTGTGGCCCATGAGTTTGGGCATCAACACACATTGTCAGTACGACACCACCCAGCAACAAAGTCAGTCCGACACCACCCAGCAACACAACAGCACCTCCACAGCACCTGGTAATAATACTGGTACACTGCTGTCGAACTGGATATATTTCATTTGATTTCTTTTGTTGTTTTCAACTGTGCTCTGAGATTAAGATCTGAGGCCGATTCTACAAATCTGTGACTATCTGCTTCCATCTGGTCCTATCCTGTGCAGTGTGCTGTGAACTTGTACATCTGCTATTTTTGAGAACCACTGTTCCAAACCAATCCCAAGAGTTTTCTGAGAAACTGATGTTGATATATGTAAGGGATAATGTCTGCCTAGGTGGTCATTGTCGGGAGATAATTCGCCGACAGGGGGTTTAACCACCACCACCGCGAAGCACATTATCCCGCTTATTACACTGCTACTATTAAGTAGCCGTGTAATAATTAATTTATTAATTCATAAATTAATAAACTGACCCAAAACACAACAAAGCGAGATATTTCCTTGCTTGCGGTAATGAAAGTATTCCATATGTGTCGCGTTGGCCGGCGTCTGCCCAGCTACAGCACTGCAAAACAAGGAAGCAAGTTTATCAAATAGAATACATTTTCGACTGAGACTGCTTCATCTATTTCCCGCTCAAATGTAAAAAAAAAAAATTGAGAGCAATGTATACACATTGTGTGTGTGTTTACATGGCTGTCATGTTGGAAACAGCAGTAAATCAAGCGGGGCGCAGCATTTGCTCCCAGGGTTTGATTAGGTATCGGTCTGTTATAGAGTGGAGCGGTCATTATCAAGAAATACCAGACCACTGAATTAAGCGATTGACCAATCAGAATCAAGCATTCAACCAAGCCATGTAATAGATATATATATATATATATAGCTACTGTAAATCTAAAATGTCAGACGCTTTCCCGGTTTTAATGGGTTAAATTAGTGGTTGTTTGCTTTTGGCTCAGGTCGGATGAGGATTCGTTCAGCTTAGGTTAAGTATGATTACTGCTTTGTCCAACTTTCTTCAGTGCTAGTTTAGTGTTCCTGATTTAATTTCTGTTCTACAGCTTCAACAAATTTGTTTATTTCTGAAGTTTAGTAAGCCAACTGTGTCCTTATTAACCCTTGTCTGTCTCTGTCTGTCTGTCTGTCTGTTCAGGTGTAGAGGGAGCCATCTCAAATCTAAAAACTAGTTTGGACTTCCAACACTTTTGGACTGCGTTTAACACTTTAAACGTAAACAGGTAACACGTCTTTGACCTTAAGTCTCTCTCTCTCTCTCTCTCTCTCTCTCTCTGCCTTCCAAAATACAAAGATTTAAACTTGTAGTATGGCATTGCATGCACACTGTTCTGCTGTATGCCTCAGCAGAACCAATAACACTGGCTTTTCCCTGCACATACTGATGTAGTGTAAGTGATGTGTGCCAGTCTATATTCACAGGCGATAAGCCTATTCCATGCACCATGACAACTCAGGCCATCATCAGCTGAAGCTTTCTCACTCTGGGGCATCTCGCCAGCCTCAAGGCCTTGCTGTTGGTGCACCTGCCCTAGTGTAAAAATCACAGCAATGGCGGTGTGTTTTGAGAAATGTACTGGTGTGTCTGTGAAAGGCGTAAACGTGGTTCACATACACACACTCAAACAGGTACAAACAATGAGACGCACACAGACACATGCACGCACATGAACACATAAGCACAGTCCCACAAACACTCAGACAACGTGTGTGTGTGTGTCTCCACAGACCTCGAATAGACCACAGTGTGAAGCTACGGTCGTCCTACCAACACATCCTGGTGCATGACAGGACATTTGAAGTGACCACCTGCCACACCGAGACTGCCATGACGGTGGACTACATCATGTATACACCAGGTACGAACATACACACACACACACACACACACACACACACACACACACACACACACACACACGCGCGCGCGCGTGCAAAGAGATCTTTGATGCTGAACATTGATGAACAGTAGACGTAACTCGATTCTTTCCAACACATTAACGCACTCCTTTCTCTCTCATTTTGTCTCTTTTCTCCTCTTTTGTCTTTCATTCTCTCGCCGTCTTTGTCTTGTGTCTTTGTCCTTTCCCCCACCTCCTCACCTCCCCCTCTCTCCCTCCCTCTGTATTTCTTTCCTCTCTGTCTCTCTCCTCTTGTTCTCTCATCCGTGTCATTCATCTATTTCCTTCCGTCCGTCTCTCCACTCCCCTGCTTCCTGTCTCGCCACTAAAGACCCTGATCCTGCTGCTGACTCTCCGCTTCCTGTTGAGCGGGGCCTAGAGCTGCTGGGCAGGCTCTCATTGGTGGGCGAGGCTGAGCTGGATGCCGTCAACCGCCTGCCCAATAAGCATCACTCCTCCGACCACCTGCCCCTCCTCGCTCGCTTCCGCCTCCACTGACTGACTCATGTCCAAAACAGAAGCTATACCAGCAAGTGGCTAGTGGTCATTTACCGTGGACCCCCCACATATATAGGTGTGTGTGTGTGTGTGTGTGTGTGTGTGTGTGTGTGTGTGTGTGTGTGTGTGTGTGTGTGTGTGTGTGTGTGTGTGTGTGTGTGTGTGTGTGTGTGTGTGTGTGTGTGTGTGTGTGTGTGTGTGTGTGTGTGTGTGATGTGCATTCGCACAACTGGTGTGAGTAGTAAGCTACGTTGTATATATGGGCCAGACGTTAGCCCAATGAGAGAATGTATAAGAAAGAATGACACCTCAGATGATTTCTCTCCGCTGTTATCTCCCTACCTACCAGTATAGGCAGCTGTAGAATTCTGTGCTAAATCTGAAACTAACAATAATATTCTCTTAATTAAGGGGTACAAAACACTTTAAAAAAGGGGAGGGGGGTCCACAGTCTAGGATGTATCAATTTGGAGGTTGTTTACAACCTCGTGCCAACCACGTTGAGAAGGTAAAGCAAACAAAATAGTTGCTTAAATTGTTAATGCTTGCAGCATTTTGGATGAAAATCGCTGGGTTCAGCATTTTATTTTCAATCAAGCTCTTTAAAAATATCTGGAATTATTATTATTATTATTATTTTCCTCACATGGTGTGTTTATATGAAAGGAAGATTTCTATTTTTTTTAATAAAATTGTGAGTTGATGGAATGTGTTGCGAAGTATATGTTTTTGTTCTTAACAGGCTGTTAATTTTCTACTTTTTGTCTACAGGCCGAAGGCATGGGGAGAGAGTATGTTTTGCACTCCGTGCGTGCGTGCGTGTGTCCGTCCGTTACCAGCTAAACTTTGCACACACACTGCCAATGGAACCTCTGCCCCAAATATTCCTCAGCGGCCTGTTAAAGCGCCACCATGAGGCCGATTTAGGCAAAACACATTTCTGTAGATAACTCGTACACATTTTATCCATACATTACACAATTCGGTATACACTATCTCCATAGTCATGTGATCAACACGGATCTGCACCATTTCCCATCTTCCATCCTGATTGGCTAAGATTGGCTCCCAAAGCTCACATGATTGGTCCGATTCAAACAAAATGCCACAAATCACAAACACAGTGTTCAATTTCCGTGAAATTATACATGCACATTTCCACTAGGCTGAGGACGACATGCCACTATTTTTTCTCTCCAAATCAGCCTCACGGTGGCCCTATAACAGGGCAATTTGACCTATAACTGCATCAATCTGTAATACAACTTGTGTATGCACACTTCCTAGAGGCAAAAACATTTTCCCTGCATCCCTCCACATCTGCCGGTTATAGCGCCACCATGAGGCAGAACACATTGTTTATGCATAGATTTCATCCAAATCTCACGCAAATCGGTACACATGAGCTCTGTAGTCATGTGATCAAGATGAGTGTTGGATTTCTTAGATTCTACACTGATTGGCTAAGATTGCCTTCCAAAGTTTTCAGGATATACCCTTTTGCACAAAATGCTGCACATGTCCTGCTCCTCCAGAATTCTATCCTCGGAGAGTGATCTGGCTCTGCATCTCCTCAACAAAATGAAGAAAGTTGTTGCAAAAAACAAAGAAACATGTTTATATTACTCCTAAACATTTAGCCAAACATCACACACACCCCTATCCTCCTGGTGGAGACCTGTGCCCAGAAGGGCACTTTTTCTATTTATTCTTTTAGTTTTTACAGTGTGGCTCCTCTAGTGTCGTGGCGGCGCGCTGCCTAGAAGAGGCATTATTATTATTTATCAACGTCAGTAGTAAAGATAGATAGTCCGGCAGTCGAGGTGGACGGGTGGGAAATTTGGTATATATAGTATTTCTTTATTGACCTAAAATATTGTCTATATACATACATTCATGAATCCACTTGCTGACCGGCTGAAAGTATTTTATAGGGGTTTCTTGTGACCCTATACCATTAACATCATATGTTAGGCAAAAATGTCAAACTTTCCTTTTGCTTTAAGTAGCATGTGACATGTCAAACTAGGGGGTTTTCATGATTATGAATCCATTCCAAGCATTAGTTTTGCACAAAATACACTCCTTGGGCTAAAAACGGCCACAAATGTGGTGTGGTCAGCACATTTTGGGCACATTTGGGCAAGTGGCTATGGCTGCTTTTAGCCCAAGGACTCAAGGAGTGTATTTTGTGCAAAACGAAACCCATAGTTTGACATGTGACATGTCACATGCTACTTAAAGCAAAAGGAAAATGTATTATCATAAATAAATATCACCAAATTAACCAATAAGTGACCAATAATAAATAATTGGTATCTATTATTTATTACTGGTTGATCAGGATAGGCAGCAGTCCTGTTACAGAGCCTGGGAGCCCTACCCCCCTTTGTCACCAGGCTGGTGAGGTTGAGTTAAAATATCTAATATTTCAAATAAAAGATTATTTCTGTTTTAATTAACAATGCTTCTTGGCAATAACTTGTATACCACTGTAAATCCAGTTTAGTTCCTTTTTAAATGTAGCCTAACAAATGTACAATTTGTAAGAGGGTGCCCTAGCTTATGTTAACAATTAGACAGGCTAACAGCAGACCTACAAGCTCAAAAGGCGTTGCGGACGCCGAGCTACTGAGCTTGTAGGTCTGCTATTTTCGACCCGCAACACGACGGAGCGTACATTACCGCTGCTCTAGGTTTCCTTTTCTTAGAAAGTCGTCACGTCACACACATGCTGACACACCCACACCGCAGATCGGGACGGGGCTTCTCCTAGCAAAAACATTCTCTGCTGATCTGTCTGTCATCTCCTCTGTGACTACGTCTCTCTTTTGAGTGTCTGACCGTACTGTGACTGTCTCTCTTTTGAGTGTCATCTACTGTCACCTGTAGGCAATATGTCAAGTAAGTTATTGAGAGAAAGAAGAGAGATTTCCCCGGCTGCAGCTGACGTTCTGGGAAGTAAGTAGAAACTGAGAGTGAGAAATGATTTAATAATTAGCATATTGTATTCCACTACAATTACTAAAAGAACATGCATGTGGGGTTTTTACCCAGTGTAAAATCAATTATAAACTTAAAAACACATATAAATGCACGGTGATAGGAATACCTTTAAATATGTTTCCGTAAACAGTGTTTCATTTTCATAAAATGTTGCAGCTCAACCCACAGTGAGGATCCAAACAGTGGTCAGAGGTGATGTCTTTGGCTCCGACCAAACTCTGTTGGAACGCGTGAGGCAGAAGGGTGGGCTTCGAGTAGTAGTAGCTGAGGATGCCAAGGAGAAGGCGAATGTCATTGTCGTCTTCTCTCCGATTTCCTATTGCCTGCCTGATTACATGATAGAGATTGGGGTAGCAATGGACAATGTTGCAGGTAATAGAAGGCTTTGTTTTCAGTTCAGTTTTTTTAATCCATCCAATTAGTTATGGAATTATTGCACTTCACTTGCCAGCTGTTGATGTGCATGATGTATCATTTCCTACCTTTGACTCCTGCCATCTCATACTAGTAAATCATAATATAAAAATCGCTGTAAAATTTGGTTAAAAGAATTATATTTGCGACTTGTTCGAATGCCCCTGCCCCCTTTAAAACGAAAGAATCACAAAGTTGTCCTTTAACATCTCGTTATCACCACAATATGCTTGTGTCACAAGGAAACCCCTTGTGGGATCAAACTGGGGTTTTTCATGATTCAATTGTTGCATCAATACCATGAGATTCTGCACCACAATGTCAACTACATATCTGCTATTATGGAATAGCCAAAGTATAAAATAATGGTTAAAGTGGTTCAAATCCATGTTTTAATGGGTTAATACCCCTGGAAAGCATACTGTATGTCACAAATTAACACCTTTTGCCGTCAGCACTTTGAAGAAGCACATTTTCTGAAATTCTGCCTAGAATTCCTACCGGGAGGAGATCCTGTCATCCTGGTATTGATGCATTTCACGGACGACGACGACTGCCCAGACATCATCAGGTCGTTGGACGGTGACCCCAGGCTCCCCAGCTGGCACATCGAGGACTTCGTCAACGTGCTCTACTGGCCTTCTGGCCCGCTGACTTGCCCACTTAACAAGCGGGCAGTGGCACAGCTGCACAGCGCGTTGCTGAAGCACAGCACTGGTAAAGTCAGAGTTGGTTTCTACTACACTAACATCTCAGATGCAACCTTATATTGTATTCCACTACAATTACTAAAAATAATATGCATGTGGGGTTTTTACCCAGTGTAAAATCAATTATAAACTTAAAAACACATAAATGCACAGTGATAGACTGATAGTACCTTTAAATATATGTTTTCGTAAACAGTGTTTCATTTTCATAAAATGTTGCAGCTCAACCCACAGTGAGGATCCAAACATTGGTCAGAGGTGATCTCTTTGGCTCCGACCAAACTCTTTTGGAACGCGTGAGGCAGAAGGGTGGGCTTCGAGTAGTAGCTGAGGATGATTCGGGCATTGCCCGTGGCTGCTGGGCCACCCCCACCACCAAGGAGAAGGCGAATGTCATTGTCGTCTTCTCTCCGATTTCCTTTTGCCTGCCTGATTACATGATAGAGATTGGGGTAGCAATGGACAATGTTGCAGGTAATAGAAGGCTTTGTTTTCAGTTCAGTTTTTTTAATCCATCCAATTAGTTATGGAATTATTGCACTTCACTTGCCAGCTGTTGATGTGCATGATGTATCATTTCCTGCCTTTGACTCCTGCCTTCTCATACACAGCGAAAGTCAGAGTTAATTTAAAGGACAACTTTGTTTTTCAACCAAGGTCCATGTTTTATATTAGGTTGTTATTAGAGAAAGTAAAAGATCAGTGTTTTCTTTCTTTTTTTTCTTTTCTTTTTTCCATTTGCTGCTTTCTTTAGTTTTAGGTTAAATTTTTTTAACAAAGTTGTCCTTTATCATCTCGTTATCACCACAATATGCTTGTGTGAATGTTCCATATCACACAACAGGAAACCCCTTGTGGGATCAAACTGGGGTTTTTCATGATTCAATTGTTGCGTCAATACCACTCCTTGGCAAAAAAAACAATCACACCCACTTTTCCTCTCGTCACAAACCAATTTATTGTGTAAAAGAATACAGCGCTGTGTCCATGTAAATTAAAAGCTAATTAGATTCATTTGTTTATTTCAATTTCTCAAATACTATGAGATTCTGCACACAATGTCAAGCTTGTATATCTGCTATTATGGAATAGCCAAAGTATAAAATAATGATTAAAGTGGTTAAAATTCTGCCTTCCCAGTTTTAATGGGTTAATACCCCTGGAAAGCATGTACTGTATGTTACAAATTAACACGTTTTGCCGTCAGCACTTTGAAGAAACACATTTTCTGAAATTCTGCCTAGAATTCCTACCGGGAGGAACTCCTGTCATCCTGGTATTGATGCATCTCACGGACGACGCCGACTGCCCAGACATCATCAGGTCGTTGGACGGTGACCCCAGGCTCCCCAGCTGGCACATCGAGGACTTCGTCAACGTGCTCTACTGGCCTTCTGGCCTGCTGACTTGCCCACTTAACGAGCGGGCAGTGGCACAGCTGCACAGTGCGTTGCTGAAGCACAGCAGAGTTGTGAGCCCTGCCGCTGCCAGTGGCAGTAGCACTGGTAAAGCCAGAGGTGGTCAGGGACGTCGCTGACTGTTTCGTTGTCCTACGCATGATATGTTTGTGACCAATTTCTATGGGTCACGACGAGTAGTCCGGGAGCGGAAGGCTGATTTTTTTCTCAACTGATTCTTGTAGCTTGGTGTCACCTCTTAAGAATTCAAGAGGGTGCCTATACTGATATCCCTTGAGCATTTATTGTTAGTAACCCCTTAATGCCCTAAATACAAAAAATCCACCCAAAATAGTTTTATGGCATTTCATGCAAAATACTTGGTAAATGCATCAAATTACCTTTCTACAGTGTTTATGAAAGTGGATATGCACAACGTATTTATTTATGATTACTGCATTATTAATTAATGCTTATTAACACGTTCTTGCCCGAAAATCCCAAAATTCCATAAAATATATATTTTGAGATTGTATGCACAATAATCATGTGAAATGTATCTACAATCTATATTAGTTTCACTAATATAGATCTTTTCAGGTGGTGGCATATGAACCCTTTCAGGCCTGCATCTATCGAGCATCTTGCACCACAAAAATAGTTATGAGATGTCATGCAACGATATCAAAACCAATTAAATTTACTATTTCATAAAATAAAGATTTGTATTCATACATATGGTCATGTTCAATGTTTTGAATTGACAGAGTACTTTAACCCCATTAAATAATACAGGTCAGAACACAAATATTATTCCACCGAAATGAATAAAGCAGAATAAAGTACCATTTTGTAAATCATTAAATCATTACAGCTATGAATATGATCACTTCATTGCTGTAGGCTACAGATTACAACCGTGTAACATTTTTCCTGCTATGCATGCCTTGATGACTTTGTTATACAGTATATATGCCTACAGTATAGGTTCACTATTAGCTAAAAGTGGGCTTTCTGGTGTTTCATGTTTTTGCCAAGAGGACCTGATGAGAGCCTTGAGTCAGATTGCAATATCTGATATCATACATCTAGTCTGAACATGAGATGACTGACTTCTCCATCTTCTGATGCTATGGCCTCTATACTACCTGAAAAGCAGTGTTGTTCAAGTTGTTCAACTTTACTAGTTACTAAATTATGAAAGTAACTAGTTACTTTACTTTATTTAAAAAATTAAGGTTTCACATATCTTTTCAAGGAAAAGATATTCCCCTCACTGGTCCAGTTGGGGTTTCTTTTAAGCTCTACTCTAAAAAATAGGAATAGAACACTTATGCCAATAGTACAATATGCAAAATCACAGACCATATCCAGTCTAATGATATGGATAAAATAGCTATAGCTTGTTTGGTGTGATATGTTGTACCTAAAGGTTTTATCAGTGCTTTTTGTCCACTAGGGTGCGTAGTAAACCAACTAAGGGTCTGACTGTACCTCTATGCTCTGTACAGTACTGTACATTGTACAACTGATGTCCCATCAATCATGTCATGCCATAGCATTACATGATAGCATAAAATGATTGATTGTAAATATTGATCTGCGTTTTAGTGGAATAGGCAAGTTAATTGTCTTCACAAACTTATTCCTTCACTAAACTTCCATTTTTCTGAGCAAACTGATTCACTTCAGTATCCTTTTGATTGATTGATTGAAATATTTATTAACAGTTTGCAGAATTACATAACATTTCAAGCACAAACTCAATACAAAGACTGTGAGTGGACGACCCAATTAAGCATTACAATTGTTTACAACAGGGTCCATATTGTTCAATTCATCAAAACATTTAGAGACATACAAATAGACACTTCTGTAATAATAATCATCCTAATCATGCACTAGAAATCTAAGTAGCTTATATATTTTAATCACATCCATAAAGTTATCCCATAAAGGTTGAATTAGTTTATTTGACTAGCCTAGCATTAGAATAACTATTTTAATTTAGTAATGTCCGAATAAACGACACTGTCTTTCTATGTTGTAGGCTATTTAGATGTAATAACACAATTATTCAATTATATATCTTTCCAATATGTTCATAATAGTAAGTAACGGTGTGCAGCAACAATAGACAGCTATAATTCCCCCAAATACTGTTGCAGATCTTGTTGACTTGTTGACGCCTCCGTCGATCCAAAGCCACCAAATGGCACGGCAGCACCACTTCCCGTGTCCGCCCTTCTTTGTTGGTTCGACCAATCATCAGCGGGCAGTGGCTGGCTGCCGGGGCGAGGGTATCAATTCACATCACTAACAACAGAATAACATTGTTGTAGTAGTAGTGACTGAGGGATCGATTTTATTGAATCATCCTGACCCGAGAAACAATCAACATGGACTACTAATCACTTTGGTTTGTAATCAACATGAAGGGCGGCTTTAAAGAGACAGTTGATACGGAGAGGCTGCAGCAGCAGAGACACTGGAATGCTTTGTAGCTCGGCTGATCTTCAGGGCTGTTTGGTGGTCGCTGGTGGGAGGAGGAGGAGGGGTGGGGGGAGAGCAGCCCCCGCAGTGTGTGTGTGTGTGTGTGTGTGTGTGTGAGAGAGAGAGAGAGAGAGAGAGAGAGAGAGGAGGGTGAACTTAATGTCTGGTGTAATGATTAAACCCTCACTAGGAACTAACGACCCTGGTGGTATGTATGAACGGGGACTGCGTGAACAACACATCACCTCGGTCCTCATCAGGTTGCTTTTGGACCACACCAGGCAGGCTCTCCTCTCTGTTCTATTCTAAACCCCGGGGAGAGGACTACTAAGGAACGCGCTGCTGCTGCTTCTTCCACGGGTGGAATTATTCTGCTGCTGCATTGCCAGCTTTTTATATATATATATATATATAACCCCCTGTCCCCTCTCCTTATTTAAGCATTAAGCATTTGATGATGCAAAACAGAATGTGTTCTCGTGCTATTTCCAAGTGTTGATTCTCCCGTATCAAGGAAACGTCTGTCTGTGTGAAGCGGACTGTTCTGTCATAGATCAACATGTACTGATCAGACCGTTGACACACAAGGAGGACCACATGCCCTGCTGCAGCCTCCTTTTCTTCTAGCTCTGGTTGTACCAAATAATGACCGGACCGAACTCCCCGAGTCGCACCACCGGCACCGGGACTTCGTCGGCGAAGTTGAGCAGGCACGGCCGGTCCAAAAGCACTAGCTCCCACTGCCTGCTCCGCTGCAGCACCGGCGCCCGGACCGGGAGGACCGGGATGAGACCCGCAGTTCCCCGGTGTCTCCCCCGGCGAACAACGGGCCCAGGTCGCCGGGCGACGAGGAGGAGAAGGACGGCGGGGTTCTGTTCTACTCAACGTCAACCGGACCGGGTTCCCCATCGAGGGTGGCACCTGGGAGCGGATGTGGACCCATGTGGAGGTCGTGCACCCCGAGGGACCGGAGATGGTGGACAGGATAAGGAATGCCGCCTACCTTCCAAAGGTAAGTTAGTTGAGCACCAAGTCAACATTGATGGATTGATTACTTTATTGACACCTTGCAGAAAAAAGCTAGGTCTGCTTAAGAGGATTTAAAACCTAAGAAAGCCTATGTGGCTTAAATTGGGACAACAACATACCAGTTGAATGTGTTACCACAAGCCTGTTTTTTGTTACAACTGACTAGAACTTAAGGTATGAGTCGATAAGCCAAAAATACCCAAAGACAGTCACAGACACACAATCATCTCCTTTGTAACTTACATGCTGACTTGTCAGTTGACTTGTCAGGGTCAATGAGTTTATGACGTCTGAGTTTGTTCATTCCAGCTGGTCATTCCAGGTGTGTGTGTGTGTGTGTGTGTGAGAGAGAGAGAGAGAGACTGTGTGTGTGTGTGTGTGTGTGTGTGTGTGTGTGTGTGTGTGTGTGTGTGTGTGTGTGTGTGTGTGTGTGTGTGTGTGTGTTTCCTAGGTGAATTATTTGACAACTGAAAGGAAGGCTACCGAATTACCGAAAGCAACCAATAGCAACTACTACAACTAACTGTGATGGTGTTGATTTATTAATTTATTTATTATTTACTAAAACATTCCATATTTGAAGTGCTTTTTGAGAAAGGATGAACACAGATGGTTGTGTAGGCCTGCTGCGTAGACTAGGTACAACAGAACCGAGCCCGAACAGAGAAGGCTTGCATGGTCAATGTCGTTGATCGAGGGCAGGGCTGGGTCTTCAACAGACCCCTGGGGGGTCCTTGTCTTCGCCTAAAACGTTGAAGACCCCTGATCTAGGGTTGTTGTTGACAGAACAGGGGCAGGGTGGATGAGAGCGAGTCAAGGTTTCCTCTTTAGAGACGGT